>NC_083317.1:13106428-13406428 GCF_963455315.2 Globicephala melas | reverse complement strand
CAGGCCCTAACCCAAATACCCCTCCACCTTCTGCTGGCCCTCCCAGCCTGGCTTCCTCACAGCCCTCCATGGCCCATCATTAAATTCTCTTTCTTACTTCCTTGCCCCTCTATTACTTGGTCCCATCTGCTTGGCAAATATGCTAACGTGGTCAAATCCAACAAAGTGCCTGGTTTGTAACTGCACCCAGACAGTTGGCTCTGGCCGAGGGGGAAAAAAAACCCATGACCACTAATATCAAGTGCCTTTAAATGAAATCAGCAATCTCCCACCAAAGTTCCCAGTCCATTCACATCCACTCACGAATGCACCCCAGTGTTCACTGCAGCACTATTTACAATAGCCAGGACATGGAAGTAACCTAAATGTCCATTGGCAGAGGAGTGGATAAAGAAGATGTGGTACATATATACAATGGAATATTACTCAGCCATAAAAAAGAATGAAATAATACCATTTGCAGCAACCATGGATGGACCTAGAGACAGTCATACTGAGTGAAGTCAGGCAGAGAAAGACAAATATCATATGATATCATTTATGTGTGGAATCTAAAAAAAAATGGTACAAATGAACTTATATACAATGCAGAAATAGACTCACAGACATAGAAAACAAATGTATGGTTACCAAAGGGGAAGGTGGGAGGAGGGATAAATTGGGAGATTGGGATTGACATATACACACTACTATATATAAAACAGATAACCAACAAGGACCTACTGCATAGTACAGGGAACGCTACTCAATACTCTGTAATGGCCTATATGGGAACAGAATCTAAAAAAAGAGTGGATATATGTATATGTATAGCTGATTCACTTTGCTGTACAGCAGAAACTAACACAACATTGTAAATCAACTATACTCCAATAAAAATTAAAAAAAATTAAAAAAACCAAAGTTCCCAGTCCATTCACACCCACTCATGAAGTTCCCGTCTACTCTTCTCTTCCCAGATGCCCAATAATTTCTCCCCATCTTGCTTCTCAGCTGATGATTTTTCATCCTACTTCTCCGACAAAATTGAAGCAATCACATAGGACCACCACCACTTCCTAGACTATCTATATTTACCAACAAGCATCTATCTGCACCCACTCTACCCTGCTGCCTGGGATCTTAGATAACCATCCACATCCTACCTCAAACCAATCCCTCCACCCGTGCCTAGACCCTCTGCATCCCCCTCCCTCCACTCAAGGACAATGCTCTAGCAATTTCCCTCTCTCTCCTCCACACCATCAAATTCCCTCATCCTACTGGAGCATTTGCATAGGTATGAAAATATGATTTTTTTGCCTCTAAATCTAAGTCACTTCTCAACACCTCCACTGCTGCCACTATACTCTGAGCTCCATCCTCTCCCTGCTGGACCACAGCACAGCCTCCTACAAGTCTCTTTATTTCTACACATGCCCATCTACAGTCCATTCTCATCCCAGGAGCCAGGGGGACCCTTTTAATGTGAAAATGAGACCACATCCTTCATCTGCTCAACCCAGGGGTAAAACCCAAACTCCTAGGAGGGGCCTACAAAGCCTGGCACCTCTTGCTTGGGCCTCATCATTACCTCTCTGACCTCGTCTTCTGCTCCTTCTACCTTTGCTCACACTCCTTTAGTCTCCTTGATGTTCCTTGAACTTTCCAGACATGATCCATCTTTCTGGAACATTCCAGATATGCCGTTGGCTAATTCCTTTACATTCTTTAAGTCTTCATTCAAATGGTACCTTATTATTATTGTACCCTAACTGGGCGCACTTCCCCACCATAGACCGCCCTTCTTCCCAAAGCAGATCTGCTTTCCTTAACACATTATATCATTTAAGTTTAATTAATTGAAATGAAGAAGTAATAATGATAGCTAACACAATTAACAAACTACTGTTTACTACTTAATGATAATTCCCAAAGACAGAGATCTTTGTCTCTTTTGTTCACTGAAGTATTTCAACTACCCCGGACAGTGCCTGGAACACAGTAGGACCAAAAAGACCATTTGTTGAGTGAATAAATAGTATTTCTTTTTTACAACACTAGTTGGTAGAAGGGAGGGACAAAAATATGAAAAATAGAGAAAGAGAAGTTAAGAGACACAGAGAATACAGCAAAAAGGTGCAACATGCCAGAGAAAAGGGCAAAAGAGATACAGGCTGGAAATTTCAAAAAAACACAAATTCAAGATTCATAAAGGCAAAGATCCAAGTCCTACAAACCCCAAACAGAAGAAATAAAAAGATATGTACACCTTGACATGTCAGAGAACTGGAAAAGCCAAAGATAGAAAAATGGTACAAGTAGTAAGAAGAAGACTGATGCCTGCAAACCATCCACTGGGTGGCCAGCTGACTTCTCCACAGAACAGAAGCCAAAGGATGACGAATGGGTTCTTCTAAGTGTTCAAAGAGAAGAACTGCCAACTGAGAATTCCATATTGTAGAAATAAAGGCCATTTAAGACAGTAATAAAATCATAATGTCTTAGGACGTTTAAAATAATAATATAAAAGAAAAATGACATACTATAACAGTATCCTATAAACCAGCTGGGGGCAAAGAGAGTTAAATCACTCTAATATCCCAGTATTATCTGGGAAGGATAAAAATACCATTTATGTAAGATTTTGTAATCTCAGGTACCTATGGGTAATCTTGGGTCAAAAAGAGGTTTTATTTAAATAGGTCAGACATAAAAGGCAAATTACTAATAATTCTGATTACATTCAGGATAAAAACTTATTTATTTAATTAATAAATGAGAGACTGAAAGGCAAGCCACACTGGGAGACAATCTTTACAATTCATAGAGTCAACAAAAGGATATTATCCAGAATATGTTAACACACACACACACACACACACACACACACACACAATATATCAATAAGAAAAAGACCAACTACCAAATAGAAAAATGACAAGTGATTTGAACAGGCAGGCCATAAAAGAGGATATTCCAAATGGCCAATAAACCTATGAGCAGGAGCTTAGCCTTATTGATTATCAGGAAAATGTAAATTAAACCCAGGAAATCCACTTATTACTAGAACAGCTAGAATTAAAATGAGTGATAATGCCAGGTGTCCCTGAGGACCTGAAACACCAGGAACTCCTTTACACTCTTGGGGAGCATGGAACTGGGTCAACCACCTTTTCTCTATTAAAGATGAAGAATCAGCAATTCCACTCCTAGTGATAAACCCCAAGAAATGCATGCACGTGTGCACTGGGAAAGATGTCCCCAAAAGTTCTTTGCAGCGTTATTCACGGTAGCCAAATGCTAGAACTAACCCAAATTTCACTAGCACTAGAATGGCTACATCAGTTAAAGTCTATTCATACAGTGAAACTGTGTACTAATGAAAATAGACAATTAGACCTACACATAACAGAAATGAATCTCATTTTTAAAAAGTGAGGAAATGAAGCGAGACCTAAAAGAGTAAGTGAAGAATGACCCCACTCATATAAGGTTCAAAAACAAGCAAAACTAAACTACAGTGCTCAGAGAGACATGCTTGAGTAATAAACCTGTGAAGAAAAGCAAAAACATGATTCCATAGAAGTCTAGCCCAGTTGTTATCTTTAGGAGGTGGGAGGAGATTGTGATTGAGGATGGAGGGGAGGTCTTCTGGAGGGCTGACAAGGTTCCATTTCTTGAGCTGGTGATGACCACACCCCCATTAGGCTGTACATTCAAGTGTACTATTCTGGATGTGTGGCAGATTTCACAATTTAAAAAGAGTTTAATAAAATCCACATGAAAACTAACTAACGGGCTTCCCTGGTGGCGCAGTGGTTGAGACTCCGCCTGCCGATGCAGGGGACACGGGTTCGTGCCCTGGTCCTGGAAGATCCCACATGCCGCGGAGCGGTTGGGCCCATGAGCCATGGCCGCTGAGCCTGCGCATCTGGAGGCTGTGCTCCGCAACGGGAGAGGCCACAACAGTGAGAGGCCCACGTACGGCAAAAAAAGGAAAAAAAAAAAAAAAAGTTTAATGAGTAAGACAGTTAATGACACATAAGATGACGTACTTGTTCTAAAGGGGATACTTAGTGCATCAAGGCATTCTCCTCCAACCATTAAACTAATAGGAGGTCATATGGTTATAGACTCTGGTGAGTCTTCTTTAAGGAATATTGTCATAAAAATAATTGATTAGATGATTGATAGACAGATATGGCATATATATTTATGTATGTATATGCCCCCCCACACACATATACATACATGTTTATGTATATGGTCAGCATAAGAATATACCTCTTGCAGGTAAGAGTGGATTCAGAACCCTCACCCTCTTCCCTACTTCTTCTCTGGAGTCCCTGGACAGCATGAGCTATGGGCCCGAGGCTTACAACCCAGGGGCACCAGAAAGGAAGTGAGAAAGGGGCGGTGGTCACCCCCACACTGAGCCCAAAGATTCAAGCCATCCACCCAACAGTGTTTGCCTTTGTCCTCATGATGAATCATGGATCCATTACCCATGAATGTGCTATATTTTTATTTTTAAAGAAAGGCCCATCTATCACCTCTTGGGGCAATGAGCACTCTGTCTTTCCTACCTGCACAGTGAGGCAGTTCATTTCTTTAATTTCTGATTAGTATCCAGCCTAGAAACAGGAACATCAAGTTCTCTGATGTCTGTTTTGCCTAGGTGTGGTGATGGGAACCATTCCTTTCCTCCTTTGTTTGTTACTATTTTTCTCTGCACACTTCACACCTCCACACTTTCTCCTTCCACCATCCCCAGACACAAAGATGAGCGCATGATCCAGGCTGGGATAATCATTAAACCTCAAGCCCCCGGACACAGTGATTGGTCCAAAGGTGGGTTAACTATATATATTAGCCAATCAGAGAACTTCCTTGGGAATTTTTTTTTTTTTTTTTTTTTTTTTTTTTTGCGGTACGCGGGCCTCTCACAGTTGCGGCCTCTCCCGCTGCGGAGCACAGGCTCCGGACGCGCAGGCTCAGCGGCCATGGTTCACGGGCCCAACCGCTCCGCGGCATGTGGGATCCTCCCGGACCGGGGCACGAACCCGTGTCCCCTGCATCGGCAGGCGGACTCTCAACCACTGCGCCACCAGGGACGCCCGCGAATAATTTTTTAAACCGAGGAAGTCAGCCTAGAGCTGCTGGTAGCCATGTCTCTGCTGCATTCAAATTAGACTGAGAAAAATCTAATCTGACTCGGAAAAACTGGGATGAAAGACAGAAAGAGAGGCCTGATGTGCTGACTTCCCTAGATCCAACTGTTCCCCGAGTCCAGCTTTATCCTTCTCCTTACAGGGTCCAATATGTTCCCATTTTGACGTTAAATCAACTTGGATTTCTAAACCTTGCAACACGAAGTTCTAACTAATAGCGTTGGGATTTCATTTTTCTTTTTTTTTATGGTTTTGTTGTTGATGTTGCTGTTCTACTGGAGTAAGAAGCAAAGATCTGTCCCTGCGATCCCCAGCACACCTCTACACAACATGTTTATGAAAAAATATTTTGTGAGTACCTAAGCTTTCTCTTCTTTCTTTTTTAACTTTTTATTTTATATTGGAGTACAGTTGACTAACAATGTTGTGTTAGTTTCAGGTGTACAGCAAAGTGATTCAGTTATACATATACATGTATCTATTCTTTTCTAAATTCGTTTCCCATTTAGGTTGCGATATAACTGAGCAGAGTTCCCTGTGCTGTACAGTAGGTCCTTGTTGGTTATCCATTCTAAATGTAGCAGTGCGTACCTACAATCTGAAACTCCCTAACTATCCCTCCCCTCAACGCTTACCCCTGGTAACCATGAGTTCATTCTCTAAGTCTGTGAGTCTGTTCCCGTTTTGTAAATAAGTTCGCTTATAAGCAGAATCTAAGCTTTCTCTTTTTATTTCTTTTAAAACTATACCCTATGTGTGCATTTTCTCCCTGATTTTGTATTTATTTCTTTATTTAATCTTTGTCTTTTCTTTTCCAAATGTTGAATGACCACATGGCGAATATCTCAGATTTTCCTCTCTTCTGTGAGAATGGTGATCAGCCCCAAATTAGGAAGTGAAAACGGAGCAGTGGCTAAAGATGCTTCTGCGATATCCAGATTATGATCGTAAAGCTCTTCCAAAAGAAACGTCTCTAGTTTTAAGGAAACTCCATGCTTGGGGCAACCAAAGGAAGTGCCTCTGCAACCACATGTAATGGAACAACAGAAAGAAAAAAAAAAAAGCCGCTTCCGGTATATTTTCTGAAGCATTTTGCTTTAAAAGAGATCAGTGGTCTTCAGTTTCAAGGAAGAAACACTGTGAGGAAAAGCACAGAGCAAAATTGCTCCTTGACAACAGGGGAGAACATTCAGGGCCGCAGGAGTCATTTGCATTGACTTCATACATCTCTCCATTATCTTGATAATAAAGCACATAATTTCAGCGTTTTATAAGAAGATAAAAATGCATTCCTCGTTGCACCAGCCAATTGCTTTCTTAAGTAATTCCATGGTGAGCTTCACAGAACGCCCAGTTCCTAGAGTCGATTAGAGCACCGCCACCCCCACCCCCACCCCCCACCCCCGCCCCCGTACTGCATTGTTTTACATTTCTATGGGCCACAAAAAATTTAAAAGTATCCCAGGTGGAGTAAATTTGTTAAGCAAAGTTCCATGTAAAAATGAAACTGCTTGGGTTTCCCTGGTGGCGCAGTGGTTGGGAGTCCGCCTGCCGATGCCGGGGACGCGGGTCCGTGCCCCGGTCCGGGAGGATCCCACATGCCGCGGAGCGGCTGGGCCCGTGAGCCATGGCCGCTGAGCCTGCGCGTCCAGAGCCTGTGCTCCTCAACGGGAGAGGCCACACAGTGAGAGGTCCCCGTACAGCAAAAAAAAAAAAAAAAATGAAACTGCTTGTAGATACCTCTCTCGGAGCTTAATGAACGGGGTTCCATTTGTCAACCTAAAATTATGATCAAATGAGAAGCCCTTCAGAGTTTTCTGCTGAATACCCACTCTGTGGGCCTTGCATCCAGCAACTGGAGTTGAGTTATTGGGGAGCAGAGGAATCTATGTTTGAGAGTGGAATAGTGGAACTGGGAAAATACTAGAACATCAGCCACGGATGGAGAGTAAAACACAGCTCAACCTACAGGAATGGTTGGTAAGAGTTCTGTATTCTCTGTAAACAAATCTTGGAGCAGCTGATGCCATGGTGGCCAAAAACCATGGATGGATGGATGGATAAACTAAGAAGAGAATGGTGACAGTTACAACCAAATGGGTGTGTGCTGATGGAGGGGAGAATAAGGAGGGCAAGCAGACCACACCAAAATTGTGCAATGGCATAGGCCAGAGTGGGCAGATTTTTTCTGTGAAGAACAGATAGTAGGGAATTCCCTGGAAGTCCAGCGGTTAGGACTCCGAGCTTTCACTGCCGAGGGCGCAGGTTCGATCCCTGGTCGGGGAACTAAGATCCCACAAGCTGTGTGGCACGGCCAAAAAATAAATAAATAAAAAAGAGGGCTTCCCTGGTGGCGCAGTGGTTGAGAGTCCGCCTGCTGATGCAGGGGACACGGGTTCGTGCCCCGGTCCGGGAGGGTCCCACATGACGCGGAGTGGCTGGGCCCGTGAGCCATGGCCGCTGAGCCTGCGCGTCCAGAGCCTGTGCTCCTCAATGGGAGAGGCCACAACAGTGAGAGGCCCGCGTACCGCAAAAAATAAAAATAAAATTAAATTAAATTAAATAAATAAATAAATAAGAGCGGATAGAAAATGTTTTAGGCTTTAGGCTTTATGCGTATTATGGGCTTAATTGGGTCTCCCAAAATTCATATGTTCTAACCCCTAGTACCTCAGAATATGACAGAATACGACTGTATTTGCAGATAGGGTCTTTAAAGAAGTAATTAAGTTAAAATTAGTTCATATGGAACTAATATGAACTATATCCAGGAGGATTGGTGTCATTATAAGAAGAGGAGATTAGGACACAGTTACAAAGGGAAAACCATGTGAAGACACAGGGAGAAAACAGCCACCTGCAAGCCAAGCAGAGAGGCCTCAGAAAGAATCAACCCTGCCAACACCTTGGCCTCACACTTCTAACCTCCAGCATTGTGAGAAAATAAATTTACATTGTTTAAGCCACCCCGTGGGCAGTACTCTCTTACGGCAGCCACGTGGGCCACACAGTCTCTACGGTGACTACGTAATTCGGCCACTGTAATGTAAACGCAACCATAGACAATATGGAAACAGTACAGCTTTGTTCCAATAGAGCTTTCTTTCATTTTGGACACTGAAATTTGAATTTCATATAATTTTCATGTTACGATTTCTTCTTCTTCTTTTGATTTGTTTCCCCCAACCATTTAAAAATGTAAAATGTAAGGGGCTTATAAAAACAGGAAACAAGCAGAATTTTGTCTTCAGACTGTAGTTTGAGGATTGGGGATCCAATCTCCAAACACTCAGGACAGTGACCAGGAGAGAAGATCTCTCCAGTAGATCCCACACAGTGGGCATGTCTGTACTCTGTCCTCTGATATACTTCTCCTTCTGCCTTGATCACACACGGTTCTCCATGGATGTGATTACGTGTCTGTTTCACGCACTGGCTGTAAGTACCTTATGGGCGAGGTCTATGTCTCACATAATCCTTTATCTCAAGCATGTCTCAGTACCTGGAACATAACAGATGCTTGATACGTATCCCCTGAATCGAATCAGACTCCTCGGCACCACAGAATCCCACTGTTCAAGTGTGATGTGAGGGGCGATCCAGGAATCGCAACCCCAGCTACCAGGCCTCCCACTGTCTGATATCACAGCCATAAATATTATTCCCTTGGGATGCTTGACAAAGGACACAGAAAGTAAACTGCACACATCCTGAAGCTGGATTTTGCCCTTTGTCAAAAGCAACTCTGGTTTGTCACACTACATAAGACGGGAAGCCAGTTACCTTATTCTTGCCGTGGCCCCATAGATGTTACTTAATATATGCAGGTCCCAAATGAATGGAGATATGCCCCTCCGTTAGCAGAGGATGAAAAACATGTTGCCCTTGACTCCTGAGTTTGGGGATCAATGTGCAATGGACCCACTGCAGCACCTTCCCTTCCTCTCTCATCCGTCGATCCTGACCATCCCCAGGAGAAAGTTCAATGTCATCTTCACGATGAGCACTTTGAAGCTGGACCCTATGCACAGGCTTCCTCTACAGTATCTGTATATTTCCCCGGAAGACACAAGCTATTAAAGAGATGATGCTTAGAGGCTATTTTAAATACTTCATTGTATTGGTGTTGGCAGGTGCAAACTACTACATTTAGAATGGATAAACAACAAGGTCCTGCTGTATATAGCACAAGGAACTATCTTTAATATCCTGTGATAAATTCTAATGGAAAAGAATATAAAAAAAGAATGTGTATATGTGTATAACTGAGTCACTTCGCTGTGCAGCAGAAATTGGCACAATATTGTAAATCAACTATACTTCAATAAAAATTTAAAATTTTTTAAAAATTAAATACTTCACTGGAAATTTTTAGAAGAAGTGTGCTAGGGATCAAACCTGTGTACAAAAAGAACACAAAGAACCACAGGAGAATCCGTGTGGAAATGACTCATGACTATTCAGATTTGAATAGATCCTAAAGGCTGGCTCCAGCGCCAGAACTGTAAAGCAAGGCAGGAAGGCAGGTAGACAGGTAAACAAGAAAGAAGAAAAGAGGAGACGGAGGGAGAAAAGGAGAGATGGGTGGAGGGAAAGAGACCCCCGACTGTATAACTCAAGCTGGTTCAGCATCTACCCCCCACCCACCCTGCCCCTTATAAAGAGACTCGACAGTACTGGGGGTTATAAATACCATGAACAGCCAGGAGGGTCCACAGAGCTTAAAGAGTGTGACATCACTTTTCTATTTCTAGGTCTGTCAGTAACCGCTAGTTTTAAAATCAAGTTGCACTAAGACTTAGTTTCCTAGTCAACAGAATGGAACTAGATGTACCAGGCAGACAGATGAGAATAACGTAATACATTTTTTTTAATTCACTAGCTACCCATTTTAAATGGTTTTCTATTCTTTTTCTTTGTGGAGAAAGCAACGAAACCTGAATACCTTGGTGTTCAACCCAAGCTCACCCGCCCAGTGAATTTGGCAAGAGTGGTTTCTTCTTACCAAAGGCACAATGCCATTAAGGGTACCTAGAAAATCTGACAGACCTCGTGCATCCTTCCTGGAGTTAGGAACAGACAACCAGGAGACATCGTCTTGTTTCTCAACCAAGGTGGCAACATTTCATTTCTTCACGGTTTAGTAACGACATCATTCGTCATGGTTGCTGCTGTAGGTCAGCTCACTGTTCACATTATTTACACACCTGTCCTTGTGTGTTAGTGTATTCTGCATCCTCATGGGCCACTATATGATAATATTTTACTTTAAATGACAGCTTACTTCGAATCATATTATCAGTACAACTTTATCGGTCATTTGTCTTCTCTGAACTGCTTCATGGACCACAAATGAAGGCCTAAAAAACAAAATCGGACGCTGAGTTCCAAGGATTCAATGTGCTGAACCCCCAAAATAGGCCACCTATAAATAAGGCCACAGGAAGCTTATCTCAGTAATACTAGACACTTCATGCAAAGATTCATATTAAAAGAATTAATTTTGAAATGCTTTCTCTGAATTCAAACTTAGTTATATGCATTATGTCCAAGGAACTTGAACCAACCTGCTGGTAAGTTGACAAAAGAAATCCACCAATTATTTTAACTTCATGAAAGGTTTTAAGGGAAAGCACTTAAGACATATTAATAACTCCCTACTTTGTATCTTCGGCTCCATTTTTAAAAGGCCTTTAATATTTCAAAATAATTGGTTTTAAGCTTTCCAAATAACCTTTCCTAAAACTCCAAGTGAATCGTTTCTGCAATTTATTACTGTTTGTAGTTCAACAAAGTCTTCACTTGAGCTGAGCCATACACATAGCATTTTTAATTAGAGTGCCACAGTGTGCCTTGATTTCAAATCCAAAATATTCTAATCCAAAGTGATTCTGTAGGCTTCCTATGTGCGGCCAGGAGTTTGAAAAAGTAAAAATAGGAACCAAGTTTTCACATCATGAGGCAGCACGGAGCATTTCAGGAAAGCATACAGGCTTCAAATAGATCCATGAAAACCAGCTATAGGCTGGTAAGATCTTAGATCTGATCATCCCCACTACACTCTTACTTGTAAAGAAAAGAGAACATTAGGCAGACATCGGATAGTATCCTATTACCAGGAGAAAAACCCTGTAAAGCATGAACTTATAGTCTAAACCCTCCAGTAGCAGGAGAAAAATAAGGCAAAACTGCTAAAATACAAGTATCTCAACTCCTCTATACTATCAAACTGAAGATACTGAATTCACAAGCAAATTCTGAACAAAGCCACAGGGATTCAATCAGCAAAATCCAGAAAATAGGAAACTTGATAGGTCAAAGACTTAAGTCATTTTAATAAAGTAAAGAGAAAAAGAAAGAAAGAAAGAGAGAGAATAGCAGGGAGCTTATTGATTTTATGACACTTAAGACATGTATCCATCAGAGGCAATATATGGGTATAATTTGCATCATGATTCAAAAAGCCATTAAAAAATTATCAGACGGGGATAAATTTGAAAACTGACTAGATATTTGATATTATTAACCAGTTACGGTCAGTATGGTTTTTTATGTATCTTTTTTGCAACATATACTGATATATTTACAGATGAGATGATACAGTGTCTGGGATTTGCATCAAAATAATCCAGGATGGGTGTGTGTGTGTGTGTGTGCATGTGTGTGTTTGTGTGTGGGGATTTTAGATGAAAGCAGATTGGCCATAAATTGCTAATCCTTGAAGCTGGGCAACAGAAGGGTTTGTATAGGGTTCAATATACTATTCTCTTGTGAATGTTCGAAATTGTCAATAAAGAATTGTATGTACAAGAAATACTGTGGTCTGAACGCCCAGAAAATGCCTCTGGGTGGCCTGAGGGTGTGTGTGGCCTACAGACATATTTTGTTTGGATTGTGGGACTGTTTTTAAAAAATGTTTTTTCCTTTTTGATCCAACATTTAAAAATGAGAAGAAGACTTCAGGATTTCCAACTTCTCTTAAAAAACAGAAAGGTCTGGCAACACTGGACCACAGCAACAAGCCCTGGGGTATAGCCTGCCTGCCACACCCCCGTCTCCCTGGCACTCACTGACTGACACAGCCTCCCTGGTCTGTGATCATTTGAGTTTGGCCCCCAGGTACAGGGCTCTCCAGAGCGCTAACACAGCGCCAACACGAGGGCCAGAGTCTCACAGCCCAAATCACTAGAGCTTTGTTTCCTGACCAGTAACCAAAAGTCCCTGACAATAACTTCAAGACAAGTACTTGGAGAGTTTTAGTTTATATTACACAAAGCAGTGATTGGAAACATATGGACAGTCAAGATGGGGCAAAAGAAAACTCTGGAGTTCTTTAGTTGATTTGGCTTGGGAGTCCTGGCCAGCTCTGCCAACTTGCCTTATCATTCAGGACACAGGACTGGCTGCTGTCTTGCTCCCCAGGCTCCCAGAATGCAGTGGCAGAAAGGAGATGAAAGCTCATTTAGCTCCTTACCTTTCCCCTCATTTTACAGCTGAGGGTCCAGCCAACAGAGGTTGAGTCATTCACCCAACCATCTTCCAAAGGGTCGTCAGAGGGAAAGGACAGGGGATGAAAATGTAATGTGAGACACACTCCAGAGTTACTGGATGACAATCTGTTCCTGCATGTTTTTAGTCCCTTCAAAGTGTTTTTCCAGTGTGATACAGAATGGATAAACAACAAAGTCCTACTGTATCGCACAGGGAACTGTATTCAATATCCTGTGATAAACCACAATGGAAAAGAATAGGAAAAAGAATGTGTACATATGTATAACTGAATCACTCTGTTGTACAGCAGAAATTAACACAACATTGTAAATCAACTATCCTTCAATAAAAATTTAAAAAGTAAAAAATAAAATATTTTTCCAATGTGACAATGACACAAGTGCAATGTTTCCCTAGGGAAAAAAATAGACTTTGAACCTTGAATAGAACCAAAGGTTGAACCACTTGGGTTCTGGCATGGCTGTTTAACCAACCTACATGGAATAACTGGTAACGAGACCTCCTAGCACCCGACCGACATTCCTCACTTGTATAGTTAGTTGCCTTCTCATCAGGCAGCAAAACAAATAAGGTACGTCCTTCTAACGCTTCAGGTTCTGTGAAGACTCAGATCCTAGGTTTTCCGTAACAGGCTCTCAGATTCATTCACTCCTCAGCCCAGCTTCACCGAGCTGAGCCAAAGGCAGTTCCCAGGGTCATAGGGTGACTGTCGTATTTTCAGATCCAGCCCTCTGTGACCTTGGGTTCTCCCCAAAGTGAGCTTCCCAGTTAACAATAGACTATTCTTGAAATGTGATTAATTCAACTGCAGACACCAAAAGAAAAAAAATGAAAACAACCCGGGGCGTTAACATACATGAGGTATGACTGTGGTGGACAAATAATCCGTCCAGCTGTCCAGTCAGTAGCCCTCATCATCCTCTAGTCATACCTCGTGTGCTGGCATACTTTGTTCACTTTCTCATAACCTCCAGCACACCTGAAGGTAACAACTCTTTTTTCCCACTGAAAATGTAGGAAAACATCGCCTGGTTATGCCATCCAAGGTCTAAAGGCACCAAAGCAATCACTGGCTGGGGATTCTTAACATCTCAGCACCTGGACTTGAGGAAATCCTTCAGGACCAACTGTCAATGGTTCTATTACATTCGTCTGATAACTGCACAGCCTGTAACTCATCCTTTGCTCACCCCCGCTGTAAGAGGAAAAAAAGGTTTTAACTGAATCCCTATATGAAACATGGAGGCTTTGGGGATTTAAGGGAGCATCTATGGCCAACCTCTGCTTGGCCAGAACCTGAGAACCACTGAGAGCTGTGGGAGAACAGCCACGACTGGCAAGAGAGGGCAAAAGTCTAAACTGGGACAGTAGCCACAGAGATGAAGGGAAGGGATGGAGGGAAGAAGGAAAGAGAAGGGGAGAAGGGCTTGAGAAACTAGGTAGCTAGAAACACCACAAACCAAGACGACATAAAGATAGAACCAACCTTTACTTTATTCAGATAATAAATATTTCTTGAGCATCTCATGTGTGACATGCACCGTGCAAAACACTGAGGATACAATAGGGAGCGGAATAGAATAAGGAGAGAACAGAGCAAGAGAAACAAGATGGTGTCAGGATTTTTTTGTTTCTTTTTTTGAAAGGGAGGAATAGAGATGAGAACGTCAGCTCATTTGGAGAGACGTCACATTTGAGGTGAAGTCTAACGGGCACAGATAACTTGGGCTAATGCACGGAAATGATCAGCTTTAGACGTTCACTACATAAATATACTGACTACTCCTCTACCTTCTAAAGTAAAAACCCCTCCTTTGGTCCTACAATCCCCTCTGATTATTGCCCACCGCTTGCCCCCTGAAAACTACAGTCACAGAAGCAAAAGCTCCCCAGATGCTTTTTCTCTTCTCATTCAGGCTTAATCCTGGCCAAGGTCACCAGACCCCACCCCATGACAGTGGTCACTCTGAAAGCTCTTCGCCCTCCTTGACAGCTGTAGAGCACCTGAAACCAACAGCCATGCCCTTCTTCAGGAAAGCCTCTTCATGTTAGTGCTGCAGCAATTACAGAAAATTCTGTGTGAGCTTCAGGCCCAATCTGATCAGTGCTCGGCACTGCGAAGAATACCAACGCTGGGGAGAATCAATTCTTCCCAAATTACACAGCTAGTGCTCAATGGGCACAAATCACACACCAGGCGCTGGTAAGAAGATGGGGATGAATGCTGAGTAGACTGTCAGAAATGTCCACTACAGTGTCTTAAGTTTTCTCTCCAAAGCTGTGACAATTTCTTCTCAAACTTCTCTTAGCTTCCTCTGTACACCGAGGCATACGGAATATTCTCTAAGCATACATCCAGATGCCCGTTGGAGCCCTCTCCTCCACCCACATTGATGGCATCTGGGGAACTTTTATAAACTCACACATACACTCCATTCCACACCCCAGAAGCAAAGAATCTGATATGGCCTCTCAGTTGAGGAAGGAAGAGATGGACAAGTATGTTCAGAGAGGAAGGAAGAGATGGACAAGAATGGGGGTTGGGGAGGGATGCTCCGTATCTTGAGACTCCCTAGGTCATCCTGATACAGGTTCTTCACGTCCCACCATCACGCTACCTCTGGTAAGAAGCCCATCCTGTCAAAGCACTGCTGAGCAGGAAGGAAAACACCAAGTCCTCCACAAGGAGAAAAATTTTCCAAAGTAACAGGGGACAATATTTGATTCCTAGAAAGTATTTATTCAACTTCTAAGAGCAGAACCAGAACTGAACAACGGATAATTTTGGAATATATTTGTAAAAGAAAAACAAATACTCATTATTCCTCTGACCATTGAATTATTTTAAATATATTTATGCTCCCAAAAAAAGACTAAAACTCTATTTCCAAACCTTAAAAACTGCAGTTTGGTCTAGGTTTAAGTGGTAAGGAGAAGCAGGAAGCAATTTAGCAAGAAATGCCAGAGAAGGGGCGTAATTTCTGCTCTTTAGAAAAGCATGATCTATACTTTATAACCAAGCGTGATAGATGTTTTAGTTTTAGACCTTGAACCAGAATTCTCTGTTTTCAACACAAGCAATGTGCCCACTTCTGAACACTTAATTTGGGCTCTTTATTCTTTATACTCTTTACTATTAAACAACATCCTCAGAAACATCCAGTGTGGGGTTGAATTTAACCAGCATTTCAGATAAACGAAATATCGAAAAACCAATGTTTAATAGAAAAAGTGACTTCAAATAACCACCAACATACTAAAAGCCACTAAAATAGTACAATCATCTATATCCAGGTAACTGAAGTGACTGTGTGAAAAAATGTATAACATTTGTGTATGTATAGGCACATATCTCCATATATTATACACGTGTATATTCAAATAATAAGGGAAAAGAAGAATAGAAAAAATATCACAGTATGAGCATGATTTATACTGATGCGTAAATAGGCAATTATTTCCGCTTCCTCACATTTTTTCAGACTTTCCACCATAATCACTCATATATATAAAAGGAAAAATAAATAACTTTATCACATACATGAAGATTTATGTTTTTACCAAGTGCATTTATCTCCTTGTCTCAAAAAAGCCAGATACTAAATATCTCAAGTTTCACACACCCTTTGGCTCCAAATTAACCCATACAATAAAAAAAAAGAAAAGAAAAACTCAGCTTCATTTCTAAAGTAAATCTGTTTCCTAAGACTAAAAAAGAAATGAGAGCCCTTTTGTATTAATATTGCTATCTATATCCTTCAAGTGTCTTTTAGTTTTATAGCTGAATGTTAATTACCTGTCTCATAAATTGGGATGCCATATCTTTCCCTTTGTTTTTTTTTAATATAAATTTATGTATTTATTTTTGGCTGTATTGGGTCTTCGTTGCTGCGTGCAGGCTTTCTCTGGTTGCAGTGAGGGGTTACTCTTCATTGCGGTGCGCAGGCTTCTCATTGCAGTGGCTTCTCTTGCTGAGGAGCACGGGCTCTAGGCCTGCGGGCTCAGTAGTTACGCCGCATGGGCTAGTTGCTCCGTGGCATGTGGTATCTTCCTGGACCAGGACTTGAACCCATGTCCCCTGCATTGGCAGGCGGATTCTTAACCACTACGCCACCAGGGAAGTCCCCTCTTTCTTTTTTAAGCTGTCTTGTTCTCTATTTCCTTAACTGTGCTTCCCCCGTAGAACTAAAACACGCAGCATGCAGGGGTGTGCACACTCACGCGTGCCTGCAGACACACGCACACGTGCTCACGCACCAGTCCTCATATATGCATCTAAGTCTCTGACCATAAGAGCGATCACCAAGAAAATGATTCTCCTTAAACCACCAATGCTCCCTCAAAGTGTTAGGCTTCCTTTCCAGTAGCCCGTGGTACGCAGGGGAACCAAGCCTCCTGCGGCACCCTCTCTATTTCACTTTTTCACGGGAAAGGCTGTACAGTGTTGAAAGCAAACTCCTGATTATGCACAATGATGAAGGCAAACACTGGAGCAGATGCGTGTTTGGCACAAGATCTCCCTAATTGCATTTTACTTAGGCTACCATCAAAATTAGTTAGTGTTCCCCCAAACACATGCAGCAGAAGGAGGACACGATGACTGGAGGGATTTCTGGGTGATGGAGAGGCTGGCTGAAATGTAAAACAGGCCTCAAATAATGCAGAAAGAACATTTTCCATACCCGCAACCCTGAGAGTCGTTCACATAAAAAACAACATAGGTCCAAGTATGTGTCTCACACAGCTACCATCTACGTATTACATTTCCATATGGCCCAATTATACTGCCTAAATGCTGACTAATACCATGATCAAATGGCATTAAAGGGCTTCCCTGGTGGCGCAGTGGTTGAGAGTCTGCCTGCCGATGCAGGGGACACGGGTTCGTGCCCCGGTCCGGGAGGATCCCACGTGCCGCGGAGCAACTAGGCCTGTGAGCCACAACTACTGAGCCTGTGCTCCGCAAAAAGAGAGGCCGCGATAGTGAGAGGCCCGCGCACCACGATGAAGAGTGGCCCCCGCTTGCCACAACTAGAGAAAGCCCTTGCACAGAAACGAAGACCCAACACAACAAAAATAAATAAATTAATTAATAAACTCCTACCCCCAACATCTTCTCTAAGGAAAAAAAAAAAAAGTACAGAGGAAATCTAGAACACCACCTATAGCTATAATATCCTGGATGCATGGTAATACAGCCCCATCTAGAAAGCACAAAATTATAGGCCACTCCTTACTCTGTTTCTAAGAGTTAGAAAATCTGTAATACCCCTCTGCTGGAGAAACCAGACTAAATCTCTATCTTTTCTGTATGCTAACCTTTCAAATAGCAGAAGGAAGCGGTCTTCTCTCTTTTTACTGTTTCCACCGCCAAGGTTTCCTATTACTAATTTTGGTTCTGCTCCTCTGACTACTCCACTTTCTCAAAGTTCTCCTTCTAATGCCAGTCAAGGAGCTAGACACAGTCCTCAAGCACTGGGCGGAACTGATGAACAACCAGTGGGACCAGGACATGTTTCCCTTAGCCCAAGATGGGTTCATTCATTTCTGGTAACCACATCACGTTTTCCGACATGCACTGCTACAAGGCCTACCTTCCCTGTCCCGTAAGTGTACAACAGTCTCTTCTATTTTCTTCTTTTCCCCAAACTCTGTGTAGGGCATTACATCGTGCTTTTTAAATGATAAGTCACAGGTTCTACCTGCCATCCTGGGCTGCTGAATTTCTTCAGAGTTTGTACTGAACGCCCTAAAGGTCTTCTATCCAGATGTAGTATTCAGATTCAGAAACTATTGGCAGCCACATTTTTAGGCATGTCAATTCAGGAAAAAGAAAAATACTGAAAGGCTACAGGAGAGAAAAAAATGACACAGATTAGCAAAGACAAGAGGAACCAAGTGGACCAGGGAGTCCAGAATCCTGATGGCCTTCCCAATGGGTATAATCCCTAGACAGATATACTAGAGGTATTCTGTATCTTTATAAAACTTTGACACCAACCTCCTTAAGAAAGCAACAAAAAACAAACTTATGCGATCCTGAGTTGATTCCTGTTACTTACAAACATGAGTCCTAGCTAAACAAAAAAACCGTATTCTCGTGTAACAAGTGAGTGTCCCATGTAAGTTACCATGCAAGGTATTCTTCAGGTATTGAGCAATTTGTGGAATAAACTACAGATATCCCCCCAGTTTGGTGCTGATTCATTAATGAACATTTTTTTTAGTGTGTTCCAACCAGCTTCAAATCCAGCCCACATATATCTCATTCTTTCCCCAGGACACCTGAACTTTTAACACTCACGACTTTTCAACTGTTTTACCCTCATCTTTAGTTCGCTTCCACTAGTCCATGAAGCTTATCCTTCTCCCATGCATGTTTTCAGCCATACAGTTTATCCCACAGATTGATGTCAATGAAGTAATGAATAATTTCTGCTTCCAAAACACCAGGCCATGCCCTTGGCCAAAGAATCACCCAAGGTTGGACTTCAGACAAGTTAGATGCAACCCTACGTGCGATTTTAAATTGATAATACTTAAGGAGACAAGAAAATGTCAACACCAGCACACGTGTTACTTACTTCAAAGGAATACACACACAAAATCTATAATTAAAAGTCAGTTTCACACCAGAGGGCAGACAGCAGAAGCAAGAAGAACTACAGTCCTGCAGCCTATGGAATGAAAACCACAATCACAGAAAGATAGACAAAATGAAAAGGCAGAGGACTATGTACCAGATGAAGGAACAAGATAAAACCCCAGAAAAACAACTAAATGAAGTGGAGATGGGCAACCTTCCAGAAAAAGAATTCCAAATAATGATAGTGAAGATGATCCAGGACCTCGGGAAAGAAATGGAGGCAAACATCAAGAAGATGGAAGAAATCTTTAACAAAGACCTAGAAGAATTAAAGAACAGACAAACAGAGAAGAACAATACAATAACTGAAATGAAAAATACACTAGAAGGAATCAATAGCAGAATAACTGAGGCAAAAGAATGGATATGTGACCTGGAAGACACAATGGTGGAATTCACTGCCATGGAACAGAATAAAGAAAAAAGAATGAAAAGAAATGAAGACAACCTAAGAGACCTCTGGGACAACATTAAATGCAACAACATTCGCATTATACAGGTCCCAGAAGGAGAAGAGAGAGAGAAAGGACCCGAGAAAATATTTGAAGAGATTATAGTCGAAAACTTCCCTAACATGGGAAAGGAAACAGCCACCCAAGTCCAGGAAGTGCAGAGAGGCCCAGGCAGGATAAACTCAAGGAGAAACACACTGAGACACATAGTAATCAAACTGACAAAAATTAAAGACAAAGAAAAATGATTAAAAGCAACAAGGGAAAAACGACAAATAACATACAAGGGAACTCCCATAAGGTTAACAATTAATTTCTCAGCAGAAACACTACAAGCCAGAACGGAGGGGCACAATATATTTAAAGTGATGAAAGGGAAGAACCTACAACCAAGATTACTCTACCCGGCAAGGATCTCACTCAGATTCGATGGAGAAATAGAAGCTTTACAAGACAAGCAAAAGCTAAGAGAATTCAGCACCACCAAACCAGCTCTACAACAAATGCTAAAGGAACTTCTCTAAGTGGGAAACACAAGAGAAGAAAAGGACCTATAAAAACAAACCCAAAACAATTAAGAAAATGGTAATAGGAACATACATATCGATAAATACCTTAAATGTGAATGGATTAAATGCTCCAACCAAAAGACACAGGCTTGCTGAATGGATACAAATATAAGACCCATATATATGCTGTCTAGAAGAGACCCAGTTCAAACCTAGGGACACATACAGACTGAAAGTGAGGGGATGGAAAAAGATATTCCATGCAAATGGAAATCAAAAGAAAACTGGAGTAGCAACACTCATATCAGATAAAGTAGACTTTAAAATAAAGAATGTTACAAGAGACAAGGAAGGACACTACAGAATGATCAAGGGATCAACCCAAGAAGAAGATATAACCATTATAAATAGATATGCACCCAACATAGGAGCACCTCAATATATAAGGCAAATGCTAACAGCTATAAAGAGGAAATCGACAGTAACACAATAATAGTGGGGGACTTTAACACCTCACTTACACCAATGGACAGATCATCGAGACAGAAAATTAATAAGGAAACACAAGCTTTAAATGACACAATAGACAAGATAGATTTAATTGATACTTATAGGACATTCCATCCAAAAACAGCAGATTACACTTTCTTCTCAAGTGCACACGGAACATTCTCCAGGATAGATCACATCTTGGGTCACAAATCAAGCCTCAGTAAATTTAAGAAAACTGAAACCACATCAAGCATCTTTTCTGACCACAATGCTATGAGATTAGAAAATCAATCACAGGGAAAAAAAATGTAAGAAACACAAACACATGGAGGCTAAGCAATATGTAACTAAATAACCAAGGGATCACTGAAGAAATCAAAGAGGAAATCAAAAAATACCTGGAAACAAATGACAATGAAAACACGATGACCCAAAACCTATGGGATATAGCAAAAGCAGTTTGAAGAGGGAAGTTTATAGCAACACAATCCTACCTCAAGAAACAAGAAAAATCTCAAATAAACTATCTAACCTTACACCTAAAGGAACTAGAGAAAGAAGAACAAACAAAACCCAAAGTTAGTAGAAGGTAAGAAATCATAAAGATCAGAGCAGAAATAAATGAAATAGGAACAAAGAAAACAATAGCAAAGATCAGTAAAACTAAAAGATAGTTCTTTGAGAAGATAAACAAAACTGATAAACCTTTAGCCAGACTCACCAAGAAATAAGAGAAAGAGGACTCAAATCAATAGAATTAGAAATGAAAAAAGGAGAAGTTACAACGGACACCACAGAAATATAAACCATCATAAGTGACTACTATTAGCAACTCTATGCCAATAAAATGGAAAACCTGGAAGAAATGGGCAAATGCTTAGAAAGATATAACCTTCTAAGACTGAACCAGGAAGAAATAGAAACCATGAACAGACAAATCATAAGCAATGAAATTGAAACTGTGATTTAAAATCTTCCAACAAACAGAAGTCCAGGACTAGATGGCTTCACAGGTGAATTCTATCAAACATTTAGAGAAGAGCTAACACCCATCCTTCTCAAACTCTTCCAAAAAATTGCAGAGGAAGGAACACTCCCAAACTCATTCTAGGAGGCCACCATCACCCTGATACCAAAACCAGACAAAGATACTACAAAAAAAGAAAATTACAGACCAATATCACCGAAGAATATAGATGCAAAAGTCCTCAACAAAATACTAACAAACAGAATCCAACAACACATTGAAAGGATCACACACCATGATCAAGTGGAATTTATCCCAGGAAGGCAAGGATTCTTCAATATACGCAAATCAATCAATGTGACGCACCATATTAACAAACTGAAGAATAAAAACCATATGATCATCTCAATAGATGCAGAAAAAGCTTTTGGCAAAATTCAACACCAGTTTATGATAAAAGCTCTCCAGAAAGTGAGTACAGAGGGAACCTACCTCAACATAATAAAGGCCATACACAACAAACCCACAGCGAACATCATCCTCAGTGGTGAAAAGCTGAAAGCATTTCCTCTAAGATCAGGAACAAGACAAGGACGTCCACTTTCACCACTTTTATTCAACATAGTTCTGCAAGTCCTAGCAATGGCAATTAGAGAAGAAAGAGAAATAAAAGGAATCCAAATTGGAAAAGAAGTAAAACTGTCACTGTTTGCAGATGACATGATACTATACGTAGAAAATCCCAAAGATGCTACCAGAAAACTACTAGAGCTCAGCAACGAATTCAGTAAAGTTGCAGGATACAAAATTAATACACAGAAATCTCTTACAATTCTATAACTAACAAAAAGATCAGAAAGTGAAATTAAGAAAACAATCCCACTTATCAACCCATCAAAAAGAATAAAATACCTAAGAAGAAACCTACCTAGGGAAACAAAAGACCTGTACTCTGAAAACTATAAGATACTGATGAAAGAAACTGAAGATGACACAAAGATATGGAAAGATATTACACATTCTTGGATTGGAAGAATCAGTATTGTCAAAATGACTATATTACCCAAAGCAATCTACAGATTCAATCCTATCAAATTACCAATGGCACGTTTTACAGAACTAGAACAAAAAAATCTTAAAATTTGTATGGAGACACAAAAGACCCCAAATAGCCACAGCAATCTTGAGGGAAAAAGACGGAACTGGAGGAATCAGGCTCCCTGACTTCAGACTATACTACAAAGCTACAGTAATCAAGACAATATGGTACCGGCACAAAAACAGAAATATAGATCAATGGAACAATATAGAAAGCTCAGACATAAACCCATGCACCGATGGTCAACTAATCTATGACAAAGGAGGCAAGGATATAAAATGGAGAAAAGACAATGTCTCCAATAAGTGATGCTGGGAAAACTGGACAGCTACATGTAAAAGAATGAAATCAGAACACTCCCTTACACCACACACAAAAATAAACTAAAAATGGATTAAAGACCTAAATATAAGACAGGACACTATAAAACTCTTAGAGGAAAACATAGGAAGAACACTCTTTGACATAAATCACAGCAAGATCTTTTTTGACCCACCTTCTAGAGTAATGGAAATAAAAACAAAAATAAACAAATGGGACCTAATGAAACTTAAAAACTTTTGCACAGCAAAGGAAACTATAAACAAGACGAAAAGACAACCCTCAGAATGGGAGAAAATATTTGCAAATGAATCAATGAACAAAGGATTAATCTCCAAAATATATAAACAGCTCATGCAGCTCAATATTAAAGAAACAACCCAATCAAAAAATGGGCAGAAGATCTAAACAGACATTTCTCCAAAGAAGATATACAGATGGCCAAGAGGCACATGAAAAGAAGCTCAACATCACTAATTATTGGAGAAATGCAAATCAAAACTACAATGAGATATCACCTCACACCAGTTAGAATGGGCATCATCAGAAAATCTACAAACAACAAATGCTGGAGAGGGTGTAGATGAAAGAGAACCCTCTTGCACTGTTGGTGGGAATGTAAATTGACACAGCCACTATGGAGAACAGTATGGAGGTTCCTTAAAAAACTAAAAATAGAATTATCACATGACCCATCAATCCCACTACTGGGCATATACCCAGAGAAAACCATAATTCAAAAAGACACATGCACCCCAATGTTCATTGCAGCACTATTTACAATAGCCAGGTCATGGAAGCAACCTAAATGCCCATCGACAGACAAATGGATAAAGAAGATGTGGTACATATATACAATGGAATATTACTCAGCCATAAAAAGGAACAAAATGGGGTCATTTGCAGAGACTGTCATACAGAATGAAGTAAGTCAGAAAGAAAAACAAATATTGTATATTAACGCATACATATGGAATCTAGGAAAATAGTACAGATGAACCGGTTTGCAAGGCAGAAACAGAGACACAGAAGGTAAAGAACAAATGTATGGACACCAAGGGGGGAAAGCACGGGGCAGGAGGTGGGAGGGTGGTGGTGGTGGTGTGATGAATTGGGAGATTGGGATTGATATATATACACTAATATGTATAAAATAGATAACTAATAAGAACCTGCAGTATAAAAAAATAAAATAAAATTCAAAAAAAGTAAATTAAAAACAATAATATAAAGTGACATTTTGTCATTCAATAACTTAAAAAAAAAGTCAGTTTCACATGAAAAGATGCACACTCAGCATTAGCCAGTAAGGGAGGAAAAATCAAAACCACAGTAAGATACCACTTCACACTCATGAGAATGCCTATCGTCAAAAAGATAGATAATCACAAGTATTAGCAAGTATGTAAAGAAGCCTCATACGTCACTGATGAAAATGGAAAATGGTGCAGCTCCTTCGGAAAATAGTCTGGTAGTCCCTAAAATAGTAAACCTAGAGTTACCGTATGACCCAGCAATTTCATTCCTAGGTAAATGATAACATATGTCCACAAAAAATCTTGTACGTGAATGTGTCACACCAGCATTACTTGCAAAAGCCAAAGAGTGGAAATAACCTAAGTGTCCATCAACGGATGAATGGCTAAATAAAACATATAAATCCATACAATGTGATATTATTTGGCAATAAAAAGAAATGAAGTGCTGATACGTGCCACAACACGGATGAAACTTGAAAACATTATGCTAAGTGAAAGAAGCTAGACACAAAAGACCATACATTGTACGATTCCACTTATACGAGATATCCAGAACAGGCAAATCTGGAGACAAATTAGGTCAATGGTTGCCTGGGGCTGGAGATGGGTGGAGAGGTTTGGGGGCGAATGAGGAGTGACTGGTAATGTTACAGAGCTTCTTTTGTTCTAAAAATGATTGTGGGGATGGTTGTCAAACTCTGTGAATATACTAAACACTATTGAAGTGTACACTTTAAATGGATGAATTGTGTGATATGTAAATTATAGCTGACTTAAGTTGTTTAAAAGAAAAAGTCCATTAGAAGGTAATCAATCCCATTACCAGTCACGATATAAAGAAAAGGAATGTACTTGGTACCACAGTTTTTCTAGTACATTAAAATGGTCAAAATTCTAAAGTTAACATACACAACTTTCATAAAGCAGGCTATACATTTAATTTAATACAACTTGCATTATACCAGATTGGGTAGGAACAGGGGCTTTGGAATCAGAACTAGTTTGAATCCCATCTCCACCACTCAAAAGCTGAATGACCTCTGATGCTCCACTTAACTTCTCCAAGCCACAGTTTACCTATATGTAAAGTAAGGAAAGAAATAGTGCCTCTCTCATTGGATTATTGTGAAAAATAAATGAAATAACTCATATAAACTGCTAAGCAAGGACCTGGCATAAAGCAGCACTCCAATGCTAGCTTTATAAATCCACAAATACATACACACATAAAACTAACAACAAAACCAACAAGTTCTTTTTTTTTTAATTTTTATTTACTTATTTATTTTTGGCTGTGTTGGGTCTTCGTTTCTGTGCGCGGGCTTTCTCTAGTTGCGGCGAGCTGGGGCCACTCCTCGTCGCAGTGCGCGGGCCTCTCACTGTTGCGGCCTCTCTTGTTGTGGAGCACAAGCTCCAGACGCGCAGGCTCAGTAGTTGTGGCTCACGGGCCTAGTTGCTCTGTGGCATGCAGGATCTTCCCAGACCAGGGCTCGAACCCACGTCCCCTGCATTGGCAGGCAGATTCCCAACCACTGCGCCACCAGGGAAGCCCCAACAAGTTCTTATATGCAATGTACCAAGCCTTTCAAGAGGACACAGATAACGCAGTCTCCTTCTTCAATTATAATACCAAGCAGACCAATGAAACACTGAGAAGAGATTTGTGCAGGAGACATCTAAACTGGGTCAAGTGGAAATTCCTGAATCAGAGATTAAAACGGGGGAAGGAATGGAACAAAATGGTAAGCAGCTCTCACATGCAATGCTTTTGTGAGCTCATATGCAAACACCAGAGACCCACATGGCTAGAAGTCTCAGCATTCATCAGTCAATTATGTACCTGTATGCAGAGCCACAAGGAAACATGAAAACCACTGCCTAAAAGCACAGGTGACACAAAGCGTGACTATGCAGGCTCACACCCGTTTAGTACCAACTTAAGGGTAGGAGGAAATGAACAGCAAAGAGATTAGTTATATATTTTGACAAAGTCACAATAGCAAATCAAATACATAAAATCTCCAATCTCAACATTTCTGACCACTAGCTATCAGGCTGCTCTGTATCTTATTAAAGACATTAAAAAAATAAATTATCACAAAGTCTAACAACCTCCTGACAGCTCTTTGGTCTCTTTTTTCCCCAAACACAGAATAACTCCAATGACCCTGTTCTCCAAAAAAAAGTAGCCAGTGAGAGGAATGTAGTATACAGAATGACATAGACTTGAAGTATCTGTGCTCTTTCTTTTTATACTGTATAAAACAAAATCTTTAAAAATTGGCAGTCAGTTGAGGATATTTAAAATGAGATAATAAAAGTCAAGGTCTTTCCCTATCGCTTCACTGGTGAATTCTGCCAAACACTTAAAGAATTAATGCCAACCCATCCCAAACCCTTCCAAAAACTTAAAGGGGAGGAAACACTTCCAAACTCATGAGGCCAAAATTATCCTACCAAAGCCAGACAAGGGCACTACAAGAAAAGAAAATTACAGGCCA
Source organism: Globicephala melas (assembly GCF_963455315.2). Classification (NCBI taxonomy): domain Eukaryota; kingdom Metazoa; phylum Chordata; class Mammalia; order Artiodactyla; family Delphinidae; genus Globicephala; species Globicephala melas. The sequence goes on along the minus strand of NC_083317.1, from coordinate 13,379,517 downwards.
ATATCCCTGATGAAATAGATGTAAAAGTCATCAACAAAATACTAGCAAACCAAATTCAATAGTGCATTAAAAGGATCATAAAACATAATCAAGTAGGATTTATCCCTGTATATAAGGACAGTTCAACATAAGCATACGTGTGATACACCACATTAACAGAATGAAGGGAAAAAGCATACATCTTCTCAATAGATGCAGGAAAAGCAGTTGACAAAATTCAACATCTTTTCATGATAAAAACTTTCAACAATTTAGGTATAGAAGGATATCTGACAAGCCCACAGCTAACATCATTCTCAATGGTGAAAAACTGAAAGCTTTTCCTCTAAGATCAGGAACAAGACAAAGATGCCCACTCTCAACACTTCTATTCAACATATTACTGGAAATTGCACCCAAAGCAATTAGGTAAGAAAAAGAAATAAAAAGTATCCAAATCAGAAGGGAAGAAGTTAAATTGTCTCTGCAGATGAAATGATCTTGTATCAGAAAACCCTAAAGACTCCACAAAAAAAACTGTTAGAACTACACATACAAAAATTGTGCATTTCTATACACAAACAATACCTATGCAAAAAAGAAATTAAGAAAACAATCCCATTTATAATAGCATCAAAAAGAATAAAATACTTAGGAATAAATTTAACCAGGGAGGTGAAAGATGTACACACTGAAAACTATAAAGCATTGATGAAAGAAACTGAAGAAACAACTAAATGGAAAGATATCCCATGTTCAAAGATTGGTAGAATGTTAAAATGTCCCATAACTACTTAAAGTGACCTACAGATTCAGGGCAATCCCTTTCAAAATTCCAGAATTCCAGGCATTTTTTCACAGAAATAGGAAAAGAAAACTAAAATGCATATAGAACCACAAAGGATCCCAAATAACCAAAGCAATCTTGAGTAAGAAAGAACAAAACTGGAGACATCACACTTCCTGAGTTTAAAATATTTTACAAAGCCACAGTAATCAAAACAGTATGATATTTGCATTAAAAGCAGACATATAGGCCATTGGAACAAAATAGAGGGCCTAGAAATAAACCAATGCATATGTGGCCAATTAATTTATGACAAGGGAACCAAGAATATACAATGTCTCTTCAATAAATGCTTTGGGGAAAACTGGATATCCACATTCAGAAGAATGATACTGAACCTATCTCACACTATATATAAAAATCAACTCAAAATTGATTAACAACTTAAACATAAGACATGAAACTATAAAACTCATAAAAGAAAACATAGGGAAAAAAACTGCTATACCTTGGTCTGGGCAATGATTGTTTTGGATCTGACACAGCTAAGATAAGAAAAAATAAATAAGTGGGACTACATCAAACTAAAAAGCTTCTGCATAGCAAAGGAAACCATCACCAGAGTAAAAAGATGACCTATGAAGTTTGAGAAAATATTTGCAAATCATTACCAGAGGTTCATATCCAAAATATATAAAAGAATATATATATCAAACAACTGAATACCAAAAAAAGAAGATAACTGAATTTCAAAATGAGCAAAGGCCCTGAATAGATATTTCTCAAAAGAAGACATACATAGGGCCAACATGCATATGAAAAGGGGCTCAACATCACTCATCATCAGAGAAATGGAAATCAAAACCACCATGAGATGTCACTTCACACCTGTTAGAATGGCTATTATCCAAAAAGACAAAAGATAACAAGAGTCAGCAAGGATGTAGGGAAAAGGGAACCCTTCCACACCAAGTGGAAATTTGTACAGCCATTAGGGAAAACATTGTGGAGACTGCTCAACAAATTAAAAATACAACTACCAGACTTCCCTGGTGGCACAGTGGTTAAGAATCCACCTGCTAATGCAGCGGACACAGGTTCGAGCCCTGGTCTAGGAAGATCCCCCATGCCGCGGAGCAACTAAGCCCGTGGGCCACAACTACTGAGCCTGCACCCTAGAGCCCGTGAGCCACAACTACCAAGCCCTCCTGCCACAACTATTGAAGCCCACGCACTGCAACTACTGAAGCCTGCGTGCCGCAACTACTGAAGCCTGTGCACCTAGAGCCTGTGCTCCACAACAAGAGAAGCCACCACAATGAGAAGCCCACATACTGCAACGAAGAGTAGCCCCTGCTCGCCACAACTAGAGAAAGCCTGCACGCAGCAACAAAGACCCAGTGCAGCCAAAAATAAAAAATAAATTAAAAAAAAAAAAGAACTACCATATGATTCAGCAATCCCACTTCCAGGTATACAACCAAAAGAAATGAAATCTGGATCTTGAATAGATGTGTACACTCCCATGTTCACTGCAGCATTATTCAAAATAGCCAAGATATGGAAATATGGAACAACCTAAGTGTCCATCAACAGATGAACGGATAAAGGAAATGAGGTTTTATATATATGTCAGTATTATTCAGCCTTGAAAAAGAAGGCAATTTGTCCTTGAAAAGAAAGCAATCCTGCTCTTTGCAACAAATGGAAGAAACTGGAGGACATTATATGCTAAATTAAATACACCAGACACAGAAAGACAAATACTGCATGAGCTCACTTATGTGGAATGCACACAAGTCATGGTTGCCAGGGGCAGAGGGTGGGGAAAATGAGCAGGTGTTGGTCAAAGAGTACAAAGTTTCAGTTAGTATGAATAAGATCTGGATATCTAATATACAACATGGTGACTATAGTTAATAATACTGTACTGTATTTCAATACTGTATTGAAATTTGCTAAGAGAGCAGATCTTAAGTATTCATACCACAAAAAAAGGTAACTATGTTACGTGATATGTGGTCATCATTCCACAATGTATATGTACATCATGTTGTATACCTTAAATATAAACAATGCTTATTGGTCAATTATACCTCAATAAATCTGGGGGAAAATAAAAAGTCAAGGTCTTTGCTATAAAAAGTACAGCAAATAAACTTAAAAATAAATAAAGGTGTACGATTCAAAATAGTGCAAAATAGCGACCCATGTAACATTTTTAGTTTAAGAATTACACTTCTGTGTCTTCAATATGGACAATTAATCATTTTCACCTTTGTGAACTATTAAAGTGTACTGTAATGTCTGAACCATATTTCTCAGTATCATAAATATCTTTAAAAAGTATAAAACACAATCACCTTCATTAGAAACTTAGAACACTTAGAATAAAATGTTTTATTTATTCCTAGCGTCTCAATCTAAACATATGGTGATTCTCTAAGCGCCGTGGGCCACAGAGCAGTACGAAGACTTTGTAGAATGATGTTTAGAGAAGACCTCTTTTGTGCCTGACCCTGGGCTATATGTAACTCACCAGGAACTCAAAAAATTGGTAAGCGTATCCCGTCCGCACACCTCTTCACACACCCAGTTTTCTCACTCTGCCTTGCAAACCTTGCAAAGTTCCAAATGTGCTTTCACAGACTACCCCAGCTGGCCCTGGCCTTGCCCGTACTGCACCCCTTCCTAGTTCACCCACTGGCAGCTCCAGGTATGCCAAGGGAAGCAGCAGTTCTTGTGTCCACATTTGGTTGCATGTATCATGTTGTTTGTACGTATCTACATCCTAAAGTTACATACCAACAAGCTGTGTCCATGTAAACAAGGAAGGCGTGTGAATTACAAAAAGCAGAGCTCGTGACATCATTTAGGGCCTCTGATTTCGTTAATTCCAGCTTAATTTCCTGATATCTTGCACTCTCCAGAATGAAAATCTGGAATGGAAAATGAAAAGACGTTTCCAAGGTTATGCCGCAAATCATCAGAAAGATCTGGGCCAGTGGGCAGACAGGTTTCCTGACCTGACAGCTGCTCCTCTATCCGCTGGGACCTGCCATTTCAAAATTATCATCTGCAGTTGAACACCTGAGGAGAGATACAAATTGCCAGAATCTAAGTGGAACATGTGAAGACACTGGCTCGCAGATGGCATATTCTTGTAGCTCACTCTGGGCTGTGCATCCTGTCGTGTTCACAGATGTGTCCCGGGTGTCTAGCACAGCACTGGACACACAGGAATTCTGACTTGAATGAGTGGATCAAACAATTAGGATACTCAGGGAAATATCTAACATCCAAAGGGGCTTTGGAAATAAAAGTAATCAAAGAAACACATCATCAAATAAAAAAAGTGTCAAAGAAGGAAGGTACCTCATTTTTTAATTAATTTTCTCACTTCCTTGAGTTATTCTAGATTTTATTTTATACTTCAGGACTGTTTGAGTTTGTTTTAAATATAAAAATCAGAGTCAACAGAAGTCCATCTCGACTGCTCACTTGTGTAGTTGCCTGTGTTTCCTATGGCTCAATTTTTTTACCTGTAAAATGGGGATAATAATTGTATCTACATCACAGAGTTATTATAGGTTAAATAAATTGGAAACTGGTAAGCACTATATAAGTGTTACCTATCAATATAATTAAACACGCATTTATTCATGTATTAGAAAAAAGAGGGGCTTCCCTGGTGGCACAGTGGGTAAGAATCCGCCTGCCAATGCAGGGGACCCGGGTTTGAGCCCTGGTCCGGGAAGATCCCACATGCCGCGGAGCAACTAAGTACGTTAGCCACAACTACGGAGCCTGCGCTCTAGAGCCCGCGAGCCACAACCACTGAGCCCAACTGTCACAACTACTGAAGCCCGCGCACCTAGAGCCCGTGCTCCGCAACAACAGAAGCCACCCAATGAGAAGCCCGCGCACCGCAACGAAGAGTAGCCCCCGCTCGTTGCAACTAGAGAAAGCCCGCGCACAGCAACCAAGACCCAACACAGCCAAAAATAAAAATAAATAAAAAAAATTTTTTTTTTTTAAAGAAAAAAGATAAGAAGATGGAAGGAAGGGCATGGGCTGCCAGCAGCATCTAGCTCTGTTTCCACTAAGCCAGGGTTCAGCAAATATGTTCTGCAAAGGGACAGACAGTAAATATTTTAGGCTTTCCGGGCCATATGGTCTCTGTCACACCTACTCAACTCTGCCACCACAGTGTGAAAGCAGCCAGAGGCAGTATATGAATGAACACGCATGGCCGCATTCCAATAAAACTTTATTCATGGACACTGAAATTGAATTTCATATAGTTTTCTTATATCACAAAGTGTTATTCTCCTTAGGATATTTTTTCAACCATTTAAAAATATAAAACTCAGTCTTAGCTAAAGGCAGTGGTCCCCAACGTTTTTGGCACCAGGGACTGGTTTCGTGGAAGACAGTGCTTCCACGGACCAGGGGTAGGGTGATGGTTTCCGGATGATTCCAGTGCGTTATATTTACTCACACTGTATCTCTATTATTATTACATCAGCTCCACCTCAGACCATCGGGCATTAGATGCCAGAGGTTGGGGACCCCTGGCTTAAGGGACAAACAAAAGAAGCAGTGGACCAGATTTGGTCTTTGGGTCCTGAGGTGCTTGCCACTGTGCTAGGCACCAGGTATACACACTTTGCTCAACTGCATTTTACATTCATCTGAACTGGCCGGTTCGCTGAATGATCACAGTCCCCTGCCTTGGACCCTGACGTTTAATCTCTCACTTCTAACCTTCAGAGAGAGAGATGTGAACCAGTATTTGATGAACTATCTAACCTATTTAATGAGAACAAGCTTCAATTTATCTATTTTAGCACTGGTGTCCCTCTTTATAAACCAATTCCTAAAGTTCACATTTATAACCATAAACGTCAGGCCTCCACTCTGAGTTTCAGCCTCTTCATTCTGCGCCCCACCATGCACTACGTCCAACATGACAAATTTATTTCATTACATTCAGTAGTCAGGGATATTTCTAGCAGTGGGGGAAAAAAACAAAAACAAAAACAAAAACCCTGGAATATATCTCTTTTCTGTACACGCCTCCTCATCTTAAACAGACATCTGTTTAATCTTATCAGAAATTTTTTTTTAGAGAGCACAAAGACTTTGCCAAGCAAGAGTGAGAGAACACGTAAGTGAGCACTCTGGTCTTGGGGGGAAGTCACATTACCCATCCTGAGTACCCACCTCTCTACATATGATATTAATGGACACCATATTTTCCATCTTGATTAAATAACTGGTGATGTAGAAACAAAGCATTACTTGAATACACTCGTATCACCGGAACAGGACCTCAGGACTCCAACATTGTTCATTGCTCCACACATCTCTGAAGTATTTTGAGATCTTCGCTAATAAACAGTTTGTAAAACCTTTATACTATTACTACAAAAAATGACAAATGATTCATCAGTATATATGAGAACTTCACTATCCTACCCTTTAGAAACACCCCTTCCGATTTAAACTTGACCTTGACTTTTACTATTCCTATGTAATTGAAATGAGCTCATCTCATGAGAATGCCTTCAAAGCCAGAATTAAGAACATGGGGACGTCTACACAATCACAGACGTTGTGAGAATTAATACCACTAGGGAGATTCCAGGAGGTGAATCATTACATTAGTTCAAAAGGAAACCATGATCTCTAGGATCCGAGACCAAGAGTCAGCTTTTAGGCAAAACTTCATTACTTCATTCTGGTTCTCGAAGAGTGAAAAGACCAAAAGAAAACAAAAAAACAAAAACGTATATAAATGTATATTGCACTATCTGATCAAGCCTAGAGCTTTCTAAATGAACCTACGCCAGAATACAACGACATCCACCTGATAAAAACAACAACTTTTGAACTGTATGCTGCTGAATTCCAACGTATTGAAAAGTGGACGATTCTCACTCTACTTTCATGATGTTAAAAGTGATGGCTAACTTTTCTGAGATCAAAACCAAAGCTCAAAGATTCCTAGTGACTCTGGGTCCCTTTTTCCAGAATCATCTCTAATAGCAGGGAAGAAGGGCCAGACCTGGGCACTCCCATCAGAGGGCCTCCTCTGCCCCTCCACCAGCCATGCTCTTCCCAGAAGACAAGCAGATGCACACGCACACAGGCCAGCCCTACCCCTCTCCAGAACACACCCAGGTACACTGGTCCTAGTGCAAAGCCCCTCCAAAGACTTTCTTAGTTCTGTCCTACCAAGTGTGGGGTTAGAGACTGTGCACTCTTATGCCCCAGGGCAGCCACCTGTGGAGTTTATAGAGGGCGCTTGTTTATGTAGGTCGTAGGGTCCACAGTCCAAGATGGAGCTGGGGGTGGGGGGATAAGGATGGGCCATGGGCTAGGGGCTGGCTACCCCCCACCTCCAGGATCCCTTGTGGTATTTCAAGGAGTCTAATCATTCTAAATCTGAATCCAGTTTAACAGGTCATTATGAAAGTTTATTTGTTAAGGTAGGAGAATAAAACATCTTTTATTTTATAATTTATTAGCTTGATTTACAACTTTTTATAAATTGATATATTTAGATATAGGTTACATAAGCCTGACTTTGTACTCTTGCCTCAGACCAGCTTTTCTACAAAAAGAGACAGTGGATATTGAAAACTAAATTTTTTTTAAAAGTTGCTAGGCATATACTCCCATTCCAGAAATCACGAAAAAATCTTTTTAAGTTGAGTTACGGTTTGTTTGCCTTGTTAAAAATGAATAATGAGGGAATTCCCTGGTGGTTCAGTGGTTAGGACTCCGTGCTTACACTGCCAAAGGCGTGGGTTCAGTCCCTGGTTGGGGAATCAAGATCCCACATCCCACAAGCTGCAGGGCGTGGCCGAAAAAAAGAAGAATAATGAGAATGGATAAAGAAGAGGTGGTGTGCGTGTGTGTGTGTGTGTGCACGCGCACGCGCGCGCACACACACACACTGGAATATTACTCAGCCATAAAAAAGAGTGAGATGATGTCATTTGCAACAACATGGATGGACTTACAGACTGTCATACTAAGTGAAGTAAGTCAGATAGAGAAAGACAAATACCATGTGATATCACTTATATGTGGAATCTAAAATATGACACAAACCTACAAAACAGAAACAGACTCACAGACACAGAGAACAAATCTGTGGTTGAGGGTTGGGGGGTGCAGCTAGGGGGAAGGGATGGACTGGGAGTTTGGGATTAGCAGATGCAAACTATTATTTATATATATATGTATATATATATACACACACACACATATATGTATGTATGTATGTTTATATGTATATAACTGAATCAGTTTGCTGTCCACCAGAAACTAACACAACATTGTAAATCAACTATACTTCAATAAAATAAATTTTAAAAAAAATTCACAAGAAGCCTATGAATATTCCTTTAAAAAAAAAAAAGAATAATGAAAAGCAACAGGATGCCTGGGTCAACTTATGCCCACTTCTGGGGTTGCTCTTCAGGCACTGCTACTCGATGCGCCCCCATCCCCCCAGCTGCATCCTCCACCTCTCCACCAGAAGACGGCCAGGAGATACAAACGCCCCTACAACCCAAGCAGTCCCATCAGGCATTCTAAAATATACATGCATCTGATCCCCCGGACTCCACATGAATGATTCCCCTCCACCGGCACTAAGGGTCATGGCTAAAATATATTTGGATTTTTTAAGGGAAGAATTTCAGTACCTCCTTGGAGGTCAGTCGTTCAAGGGACTTCTAAATTAGCTATTTTGCAAAGCTGACAGTCTTTGTTTGAATGTTGATTATCATAAAACGTCACTTAAGAAGCAGTTTTCATGGAAACAGAACCAGCATTTAGAATACCCCTAAATCTTTCCTGTCTTTACCACTATTATAGGCTATAATTACCATATGTCCTACATTTTCCAAGACAGCTCCCATTTCATGTGTTTTATTACATTAAATTAATAGATAGACTTGTACTGAATTTTAAAATTTTTCTTTTTTTACATTTTTCAAATTTATACAACTGAGTACATATTTTTTCATAATCAGAAAAAATAAAACTTCCCTTAATATGTATATAATATAAATATACATATATATTATATCCACACAAAAATCTGCACACAAATGTTTATAGCATCTTTATTCATAGTTGCCCAAACCTGGAAGCAACCAAGACATTCTTCGATCTGTAACTGGATAAATAAACTAGGGTAGGTCATACAATAGAATATTACTCAGCGCTAAAAAGAAATGAGCTATCAAACCACAAAAAGTCATGGAAGAGCCTTAAATGTGTATTACTAAGTGAAAGAAGACAATCTGAAAAGGCTACATACTGCATGATTCCAATTATACGACATTCTGGAAAAGGCATAAAAAGATCAGTGGTTGCCAGGGATTAGGGAGGAGGGAGGGATACTTAGGGGGAGCACAGAGGACTTTTAGGGCAGTGAAACTCTTCTATAGGATACTATAATGCTGGATACAGATCATTATGCATTTGTCAAAACTCACAGAATGTACAACACAAAGAGTGAACCCTAATGTAACTATGGACTCTTGGTGATAATGACGTGTTGATACAGGTTCACAGATTCTAACAACTGACCCACTCCGTGGGCGGGGGTGGGGGGGAGGTTTGAAGAGGAGAGGCTGGGGGTCGGGGTAGGGGTGAGGGACAAGAGGTGTGCAGGAACTCTCTGTGCTTTCTGCTCAGTTTTGCTGTGAACCCCAAACAAGTATAAAAAATAATTCGATTCATTTTTACACACACACACAGACACACACAGATACACACACACACACGCACACACGCACAGGCTAGTCAGAACACATGAGTTGATTCAGGGCTCCCGTTGATGATGACTCTGCTGCCAGCACTGGGCAGCCATTCCCTCCAGGTCCTTGCTGGTAAGTCTTGGTTTCTTCTACGGTGTGGAGTGATCCTAACGCATACCAACAAGCTACAGGCCTTATTTCAAAACTAATAAGACTGAGCTGTCTGGAGACGGCCCTGCTTCTCAAGGGGCTGTTTCTAGTGAAGTAACAAATAGCCCAACACAGGTCACCGCTCACCTCCAAAGCGAAGCCACCCGCTGGGGAGAGCGCCTCTGAGGTGATGTGACAGTAAGAAGGGCTTTCACAAGAGCAGCAGAGACAGGCCGGGGTTATCTAAACACAGCAAGTCACCCCATATGCCAAAGAGACAAAGAGGAGAACCTTCGCTGTATTTTCTAGGACTGGAGAACTTATTGTCCCACCCAACTGAGAAAACAGATGTGATTACATTTCTCCACATAAATGAACTTACCTAGAGGATAAGAGGGTAGTAAAAGGTGCTAGACATGAGAATAAATATTGACTAAGGCATCTGTCTTGGGGAGGGGACACATGTTCCTTTGGCTGTCAGCTGAAAATTTTTGTTATCCGAATTTGAGAGGTTACCAAAAGGATGCAGGACGCGTGGAATTCATTAACAGCTATCTATGAAAGGATGTCCTAATTAGGAAAACAACACGCCACATGACTGCATCAGCAAGCCAGAAAAGAGGGCCTGGGCAGAGTTGGGGGAGCCTTACAAACTGAAAGAAATTAAGACAGTGCAGCCGAGTACAAACAGATGGACCGTTCTCCCCACTAGATTTAAAATTCATCAGCAATATGCCTTTTTCCCCCTTAACGGCTGCGAAATTGATTGGGATACAGACTAATAGAGGTCCCCAAGGTGCTAAATGAAATTAGAGGAAGTCCTCTCATTACAGCTAGCAGTTAATTATTATACAATGGGAATTGTAATCAAAGCAACAGATACACTATTATTTTCCATCTTCTCTGCAAAACACGTCTAAGGAAGTCTCTTTAGAGGAGGAGAGCGGCCAGCTTTGGGGTTCAAGTATGTCGCTTCCTATCTCACGCAAATAAAACCCAAGCAAGAAGCTCTTGAAGGTGATCTGGGCTGTGGCCTCACTCCCTACTCTTTCTGCCTTTCCACACAAGCTCTTGTAGTTCTTCAACCCATGCCCAATTCCTTCGGCCTGAATGTTCTTTCCCAAGATTTCTACAAGGCTTGTTCCCTCCGTCCGTACAGATCTCAAGATGACACCTCATCTGAGAAGTACTCCCAGCCCCCCTCCCCGGTCTAAAATAGATACCCCCATCCCTCAGTGCCTATCCTCTTTCATCTCACTTTCGCCACCTGAAACTTGTTTTCTACATCCCCCTGGAATGTCAGCTCCATGGAAGCAGAGATTCGGTTCATCTCATTCCCAATGTATCTGGTTCAGAGCTGGTCCTCAATAAGTCTGATTAAGCTAACGGGGAAAAAAAAACCTCTTCTGTCCACTTCACCTAAGGGAACAACATTTTAGCAAGACCAGTATGAAGACCAGGCAGATAAGAGTCTACGTTCAATTCAGCTAAAGATCTGTGATGCTACATCGAAAAGGTAATGAATGGAAACTAACATTGCTGAGGTATCTTTTATGCGCTAAGCAGTGTGTTTGGCTCTGCAGAGATATTATCTCTTTAAAAAGGACTATCATGCTCTTTTATAAATGTCAGTTTAATATGACAAAAACTGAGGCAGGGAAGTTGGCTTGGCCAAAGCCACAGAGACAGGACCAAGTTCTTACACAGGTCTTTTTTTTTTTTTTAACATCTTTATTGGAGTATAATTGCTTTACAATGGTGTGTTAGTTTCTGCTTTATAACAAAGTGAATCAGCTATATATATACATGTATCCCCATATCCCCTCCCTCTTGCGTCTCCCTCCCACCCTCCCTATCCAGCCCCTCTAGGTGGACACAAAGCACTGAGCTGATCTCCCTCTGCTATGCGGCTGCTTCCCACTAGCTATCTATTTTACGTTTGGTAGTGTATATATGTCCATGCCACTCTCTCACTTCGTCCCAGCTTACCCTTCCCCCTCCCCGTGTCCTCAAGTCCATTCTCTATGTCTGCGTATTTATTCCTGTCCTGTCCCTAGGTTCTTCAGAACCTTTTTTTTTTAGATTCCGTATATATGTGTTAGCATACGGTATTTATTTTTCTCTTTCTGACTTACTTCACTCTGTATGACAACTCCAGGTCCATCCACCTCACTACAAATAACTCAACTTTGTTTCTCTTTATGGTGGAGTAATATTCCATTGTATATATGTGCCACATCTTCTTTATCCATTCATCTGTCAATGGACACTTAGGTTGCTTCCATGTCTTGACTATTGTAAATAGAGCTGCAATGAACATTTTGGTACATGACTCTTTTTGAATTATGGTTTTCTCAGGGTATATGCCCAATAGTGGGATTGCTGGGTCATATGGTAGTTCTACTTTTAGTATTTTAAGGAACCTCCAAACAGTCCTCCATAGTGGCTGTATCAATTTACATTCCCACCAACAGGGCAAGAAGGTTCCCTTTTCTCCACACCCTCTCCAGCATTTATTGTTTGTAGATTGTTTGATGATGGCCATTCTGACCGGTGTGAGGTGATACTTCATTGAAGTTTTGATTTGCATTTCTCTAATGATTAGTGATGTTGAGCATTGTTTCATGTGTTTGTTGGATATCTGTATATCTTCTTTGGAGAAACATCTATTTAGGTCTTCTGCCCATTTTTGGATTGGGTTGTTTGTTTTTATGATATTGAGCTGCATGAGCTGTTTGTAAATTTTGGAGATTAATCCTTTGTCAGTTGCTTCATCTGCAAATATTTTCTCCTATTCTGAGGGTTTTCTTTTTGTCTTATTTATGGTTTCCTTTGCTGTGTAAAAGTTTTTAAGTTTCATTAGGTCCCATTTGTTCATTTTTGGTTTTATTTCCATTTCTCTAGGAGGTGGGTCAAAAAGGATCTTTCTGTGATTTATGTCATAAAGTGTTCTGCCTATGTTTTCCTCTAAGAGTTTGATAGTGTCTGGCCTTCCATTTAGGTCTTTAATCCATTTTGAGTTTATTTTTGTGTATGGTATTAGGGAGTATTCTAATTTCATTCTTTTACATGTACCTGTCCAGGTTTCCCAGCACCACTTATTGAAGAGGCTGTCTTTTCTCCATTGTATATTCTTGCCTCCTTTATCAAAACTAAGGTGACCATAGGTGCGTGGGTTTATCTCTGGGCTTTCTATCCTGCTCCATTGATCTATATTTCTGTTGTTGTGCCAGTACCATGCTGTCTTGATTACTGTAGTCCTGTAGTATAGTCTGAAGTCTGGGAGCCTGATTCCTCCAGCTCCGTTTTTCTTTCTCAAGATTGCTTTGGCTATTCGGGGTCTTTTGTGTTTCCATACATATTGTGAAAGTTTTTGTTCTAGTTCTGTGAAAAATGCCATTGGTAGTTTGATAGGGATTGCATTGGATCTGTAGATTGCCTTGAGCAGTATAGTCATTTTCACAGTGTTGATTCTTCCAATCCAAGAACTGGTATATCTCTCCATCTGTTTGTATCATCTTTAATTTCTTTCAGCAGTGTCTTATAGTTTTCTGCATACAGGTTTTTTGTCTCCTTAGGTAGGTTTATTATTAGGTATTTTATTCTTTTTGTTGCACTGGTAAATGGGAGTTACACAGGTCTTTTTGCACCAGAAAGCACTATTAAGAGGACGCGGAGGAAAGGGAAATCCTCATACACTGTTGATGGGAATGTAAATTGGTGCAACTACCATAGAAAACAGTATGGAGGTTTCTCAAAAAACTAAAAATAAAACTACCACATGACCCAGCAATTCCATTCCTGGGTATATGCCCGAAAAAAACAAAAACACTAATTCAAAAAGATACATGCACCCCAATGTTTATAGCAGCATTATTTACAGTAGCCAAGATATGGAAGCAACCTAAGTGTCCATCAACAGATAAATGGACTAAGAAGATGCGGTACATATATGCAGTGGAATATTACTCATCCCTAAAAAAGAATAAAATCTTGCCATTTGCAACAACATGGGTGGACTTGGAGGGTGTTAATGGTAAGTGAAGTAAATCAGACAAAGACAAGTACTATATGATATTACTTATATGTGGAACCTAAAAAAATACAAACTAGCAAACATAACAAAAAAGAAACAGACACACAGATAGAGGAAACACGTGGTTACCAGTGGGGAGAGGGAAGCGGGTGAGAGACAATATAAGCGTAGGGAATTAGGAGGTACAAACTATTATGTATAAAATAAGCTACAAGGATATACTGTACAACACAGGGAATATAGCCAACATTTTACAATAATTGTAAATGGAGTATAAACTTTAAAAATTGTGAATCACTATAGTGTACACCATAACGTATGTAATATTGTACATCAACCATACTTCAATAAAAAGTAAAAATAATTTTTTAAAGCATTGTTAAGGGTCCATGCTTTCATTTGCTTTTTTGCTTCCTTTCTCTCTTCCCTTTTCCTCCCACTTTTTTTCTTTCTTTTGAAAAAAATAAGAAAAGTAGAGATCAATATATAAACATCTTTATACCTGCCACCTGAAATAAGCATATTACATTTTGTCAGATTTGCTTCAGGTTGCCTTTTTTTTAACCAGAAATTTTAAAATTGCCCAGAAAGTTCATTCCCATTTTCTCTAAAATGAACCAGAAATCATATGACCTATCCTCTGTCAAAATTTAGACAAAGAAAAGGTTGGCAAGACATCTTGCCACTTGTAAAGCTATAGCTATGTATAAATTAAAAGCATTCCTTAGCATCAATTTGGGATCATTATTCCTACTCTTCAGAACATCATGTTAACTGCCTGAATACCTTAAACTCATACTATAGATCTCAACACGGTGTCTCTAAAGTATTACAGTCACATTGACCAAAGCAGCTCTTGGTTTCACAGAATGTCCAACATCCCCTGCCAGCAATGAGATGACAGGACCAAGACTTGATGAAACCTCGTTCAAATTACAATTTATGACTGTCCTCCATGGCTGGATGCCAACACTTCACGTTCTAAATCTTTTGAGGGAAGTCTTACCCATCAAAGGAAGCTCTGTATAAAACAAAATCTCTCTCTACAGAAAGAAACTCTTTCATTCCACTCCAGAAATCAGAATGTGAAGATGCCGGGGCTGCTTTCTGGCAGGGAAAGTGAAAGAAATGTAGAAAAAAGCACGGGAGAGGCAGATCAGAAGGTGCAGAGGCAACAGGTTTCAACACTGACAATTAACTGGGAACAAAGGGACGGCAGCCTTTTTCACTGCTAACTTATGGAGTAAATGCACCAGAAAGTTCCTGATAAATATCTAAGCAAGCTACAGCCTGCCTCTGTGCAGATATGCACAGACTCTGAGCCCCTCCCACTGCAGTGGAAGACCAGGCACCAACGTCCCGCCTTCCCTTCCACACCCCCCGCCCCCCAATGAGGCAGAATTGGACCTAGGGTCACAGGAAGTGCCCAATCTTTGCAAGCAAATGTCAATCTTCAGGGCAAAGAAAATGTCTTTGTTCTTTAGAACCAGGGTTAAAATTGGGTTGAAATGACGGCATACATTCACTAATTTGAACTCACAAAGGAAGCACCTGTTTTCACGAAGGCCTAGAAATTTTTGAAACAATCTTACTTTTTATGCTGTCCTTCTGAATGAGTAACTATGGAGGAGGTGGGCCTGCGGGAGACCTGGCCGCTTTCCCACACAAGGGTAATGGTTTACGTTACAGATAGAAGTGTGCAGATTCTTTTAAATAAGCCACCACATAATTTTAATCCACTAAAAAATGAAAACGAACGTAGCCCTGGGAAGGAGCCCACATCTTTTCTATTCTCCCTTACGTCCAACAACCTAAGCATGTGGCCAGGCACATGGGTAAGTGGTGGAAGTGTCAGCACCGCTAAATGCTTGCTGAGGCATTGTTAAAGCAACGTTCATTGTTGCTGGGTCCGAAGATTACCTGGTGTTCCCTTAGTGAAGGAGAAAAATTATGCCAATTATAATAACCAGGGCCTTGACCATTTGGGGAAATTATTTAGTGTGACATGAAAATATGGAGCTGATCACTTGCCCTGTGTCACTGATGAAGGAAAAAGAAATGTAAACATTGGCATCTCTTGTCACCAAGCTCTGTCTCTTCTCAAACAATTAAAGACGCTGCCAGAAACTCCAAAGAACTAGCAAAGCCCAAGTTAATTCCACAAGATGGAACTGGTTGCTTTCCTCACTAATGCTAACTACGTGTGATAAAAAGTACTAACTTTTATTATTATAGATCTTTAACATTTTAGACATGACATTGATACGCCCACATATACGATTCGTCTATAAAGCAATGAAATTATTTTTTATACTGGCTTAGATAAGTTCTGTCTGTAAAATTTCAACCAGCATATCCTTAAATTCTTTGTACCATTTCAAACTGCAGTGGCTTTAGGCTATATAACAATCTATAAATGCTAAACAAAGAATAAATTAAAGTTTAGGTCAACTAGATTAAATCATTGTATCCAATATATTATTGCTTCCAATCCCAAGGCAAAGAAAGGAAATTGCTTCCTTTGGCAGGCAGAATGACTTGTTTGGATCCACTGGGGGGAAGAAAATATTTCCTTCCATCTAAATCAGCCTGCCTCCAAAAGTTTCTATTTCTCATAACAAAGGTTGCAAAATATGAAAGTTTTAAAAATGTAGGATTTTATGTGTTGAGAATATGCTATAGCCCAAGAGATAAGTAAACCATAGCAATTAAAAAGAGGTGTTATCTGAAATTGTCCAAACTTAAATTCAATATGACATTTAGGATTATTAAAACCCATTAAGATGTTTAACTTTGATTTCATAAAAGCAAAGTGAGTTACTCCCTGCACAAACAGGAATGTCTTTCCCTGGGTCATCAAAGACAAGATATCTGCTCATAAATGTCTCTCACAAATTTTATTTATTCCCTTAACTCAAATAAAGCTCATTTAACTTTTTCCTCGAAAAAGAGACCTTTTTCAAAGCATGTGGACATTTCATGGATTTTTAATGGCTCTTGATCATGTTCTTGCATACATATAATTCACATACCCTGGCTCTCAAAAGACAAATAAGTCTACCTGCCTGCTACATGGTCTTACTTTTATAAGAATTAGAAAATTCTAACTTTTTATAGAATTGGAAAAAAGGTAAGGAAACCACTCTTTTTTGATTTCTAAATTAGAGGAGTGAGAGCATACACTAAAATATAAGCTCCAGGAGGGCAAGATCTTAGCAAATTTCACTCATATATCCTGAGTGCCTAAAAAGTACCTTTCAAATAATATAATAATGTATTTGATGATACAAAATTCAATGTAATTCAGTGTAAATATGACATAAAATTTGATGAAATACAGTTCAATGAGATGATATATTAAATAATATATTATTCAATATATTGTCTGATTAAATCCTCTGAACAACATTGTAAGATGGAGGCTCTTCTTACTCCATTTTACAGATAAGCTTCAAAGAAATAAGTTACCAAGGTGACACAGCTAGTTTGTGGGGAAATGAGGCCTTCAGATCTTTACCCACCCTTCTTCTCCTTCTTGCCATTCTGTCACTGCACCTTTGTCATCCAAAGACTTCAACACACAACAGAAGTTCTTGGCAATAAAACTGGAATCTCTGAACAATCAGTATGAATTTTTTTTAGGTCTAACTTAAGAATTCAAAAAGTAAACAACTGCATATAGAAAGAAATTCAAATGCATTCATTTCATTCAAAGTCATGAATTAAAATATTTCTTAAATTAAATATTGACTGGTCAAGTATCCAACCACCCCTGGTTTTAATTAGTGTTAGTAACCCACTCTTCATTACCTACAGGCAAACTAGCACTTCTGTACCTCTTCCCCAGTCTACTGCCTAGACCTGAAATTCCAACTGGAAAAAGTTAGAGGCTGAGACAAGGCCAAAAAGGAATGGGCCCTACTTTCTTAATGTAACCGAGAGCCAAACAGGAACAATGGTGAATTGTTCCTTGATTGGGATATGGCGGCCATGCCAATCATTGTCTCCCACCAACTCCGCCTTCTTGAGAGCCTGCCTGGACCTGTCTGGGACCACCCAAAGCACATATGACCCCTGCATCCCAGCAACAGCTGGGTAGACCAGAGATGGATACATGACTCCTTATGGGCCAAACAGACTCTCACTTAAAAATTTGGAATTGAGACACTGGGAGACGGAGATGTGAAAGGAAAGCCTGTGTGGTACTGGACTAGAGCAACATTGTACCAATTCAAAGCCATTTGGAGCAGTAAACCTGAGAAAACAGATCAAGCAAGGAAGCCAGTCTGCTAGTAGAGGCAAGAGAACAGCAGAGCCTCAGAGAGAAAAGCAAAAATTACCGACTACATGGGTCTCTGAAAAATGTGAGACTGGCATCCCTTTCTGATTTTTCTACTACCTTCCTTGACTACCCAGGGCATATTCTCATATTTCTTCAGTAACACCATGTTTATATGAGTTTATCTGAGAACTTCTTTCCATTTCATTATAACCAAAGGATCCCCAAGACACAGTATTTCACCTCCCTGTTACTACCCTATTAGAGAAGGTGACTGAAAACCTTACTCTCCTTAGGTCTCAAGGAAGACAAGGCACCACAGCCTTGAAAACGTCGCAATCACAGACCACTGCAAACTCCCTGAAAAGACCAACCCCAAGAGGCAGCCGTGAGTCAGAAGAATTTTAAATAATTTTCCCAGGTGTTAACAGTTAAGTATACAAGATGAATATACTTTTTCAAAAGTCTTTATGCTATAGCGAAAAAAATAAACAAGAACTTTCCAGTGCTTTTTTGAAGAAGAAAATCAACCAGGCTCTCAAGCCATTAGTGCTGTTCCAACAGAATCAAAGCCAGCCTGACTCATGATGGTCCCAAGTTACACAATAATCTATCAAGGATTAAGCCTTATGGGTTTCAAATATACATAATGTGCAAACAGATGCCTGGTTAAATATGTAAAGAAGTGAGGCTAGAATAAGGAACAGTCTGGAAATGGCTAGAGGCAGAAGAATAGAGATCCTTCGTGCTCTGCTTGATCCTGGGAGGAAGAGAAACGTCAAAACATGTATTAGACAGTCCCTGCCCTCAAAGAATTCCTAGCCTAGCTGAGAAGACACCCCCCCCCCAGCCCCCGTCCCGGACAAACAGCTCAGATCCAGAGCAGATAGTGACAGAGGCTAATTGGAAGTCTCAACAAAGCGTGATGGGATCACGGAGGCAGAAGCAATTAATCACATTCAGCCAGACAGCCGACAGTTAGCCCAAGCTCATCCAGGGCTGTCATTTGGAAAATAAATCCACTCTAACAGTTATCATGAAATTGCATCCATGATCTTTGCATCCCATCAGTCCATACCTTTTATCTGATTAATCAAAGTCTACCCCCTCCTCTTCCAGGGATAACAACATCTGTTTATCATTCCCTCCAAGAGTTCTTAATATGACACAACGACCTTGAATTATCCTTTATCTCTAGAAAATATCCTCCCTCTGTAAGGCAACAAAAATGAAGATAATATCCCCCAAAGAGTTCAAGACCATAAATATAAATGACCAAATGGCTTGGTGTTTATTCCATAAATCGGCTGCTGGAATTCACATTCCATTCAACTGTTTGCTGAGTTAAAAACATTCAGACAAACAGCGTTAAAGTAAAAGTCATGTATCTGCAAAATAGTTATTACAGCCTTAGTCAGAGGTTCTCCTGCGTATCAAGCAACCCTGATCATGAGGGAGGGAGATGCAAGAGGGAAGAGATATGGGGACATATGTATGTGTATAGCTGATTCACTTTGTTATAAAGCGGAAACTAACACACCATTGTAAAGCAATTACACTCCAATAAAGATGTTAAAAAATAATAAATAAAATGATAAATAAAATCATCAAAGAGTCAGTACAAAAAAAAAGACGGTAAAATACCTCATTAATAATTTCTATATTGCTTACATGTTGAAATAATAATATTGATACTTTGGTTGTATTAGGTTAAATAAAACATATCAAAATGAAAAAAAAAGAAAAGAAACACTGATCAAATTATATACACTAACTCCCGACAACAATAACAACAAAAAACAAGTACACGTAAAAACAGGTGAGATCCCAGTATGATCTGTAGTTTTGTTAATTGTATTGTGCCAATACCAATTTCCTGGTTCTGATAATGCACTATAGTTAAGCAAGATGTCACCACTGGGTGATGGGTACATAGAACCACTCTGTATTATTTTTCAACTTCTTGTGAGTCTACAACTACATAGGTTAAAAAGAAAAGCCCTTTATCACATTTATACCTAGTTTTGCAGGGCTTTGCCCATATAAGCAGTTCCCTTTTCCTCCTAGATTCTAATACTTTGATATTAAGCCTCAAAACTTGCAGGTGCAATGCTAAGAACACATCATCCCAGTCCTGGGAGTGGCAGCCAGCAAGGGGGCATTTCCACTGAGTTTACACTCTCTGCAAGGAGTCCAAGAAAGTTAACTTCCTCAGCCTAATCTCACCATGGACCAGTTCCCTACTGAACTCCCGGCTTTGCTGTACCACTAACTAATACCCCGTCCCTAGCCCACTGTCCCCAACACCCTCTCTCTCTCTCTCTCTTTCTCTCTCTCTCACACACACACACACACACACACACACAAATCAGAGGGACAATTAAAGATGATTAAGAAAAGCAAAACCAGCAGAATCTCTCACCCACAAAACTCACCTCCTCCCAAGACTTAACCTGAATGAACTTCAACCAGTTTGGCTCTAAAAGTCTAAAGAACTGGCTCCAGTGGAATTCAAAACACAAGAAGCAGTCTAAGAAACTGTTATCCTAAACTCTTCTCAAAGGTACCCAGACATGCAAGCCCCCTTGGAGATCAGCACCTTAGCAGTTATTTGTGTAGTTCATTCTCCACCCCTAGCCCAGCTCAAAGTGTCAGGTAACACAAATTGAGCTCCCTGGCTTAAGACTTATACAATCTTTCAAGAAAATTTTATAGCCTCTGATATTGGTATTCTTGAGCAGTTTCCAAGACAAAATCCAGGCATCTCTATAATCTATTAGGTTTGTGAGAACTTTAGTACTGGGTCTGCAGCACAATGATTAAGAACAAAGAATTGCATGATGGAGGAATCAAATCCCGGTAGTATCTCCCCGGGTGCATATACCACCATTTACTACCCAAGTAACTTTGGGCAGGTTACTTAAATTTTCTGTGGCAGTTTCCATCTGGAAAACGGAGATAATGATAGGATTAGGATCCTGCCACACAAGATTCTCATGAGTATTTCAATAAGTGAATACGTGTCAAGGGTTCAGCACAGTGCCTGCCATAGAGCAAGCACCCTTACAGGGTTGTCTACTATTATAATTGTTGTTGTTATTGTTGTAGTTGCTCCAATAACTTTTTATTGAGCGCCTAGGTCCCAAACTTCATGAATCTAAGATAAAAGAAAGTGCAGCTTTTATTCTGGAAGAATCGTATATTACCAAGTATGGGGACATAGAAGGATGAGACCATGCAGGTGTCCCCAACCCCAAAGAAACACCTTTCTTAGCTTCTAGCCTGAGTATTGCACTCACAGAACCTGTGAGTCACAGATGGTGAAGGCCTAAGATTGAGAAATCTAAAGGTTTGGATAAACTTCAACAGGGCAGACTTGTGAAAGTCACAGTGTACAGGGCAGTGTACCGCCCTGCCCCTCCCTTGTCCACCTTTCACCTTAAAATCAATAAATTCCCCCAAATAGTGCACGGTCTCTCACGAAGCCTGGGCCATCAGACAGGTTTTTCAAGTCCTGCAGATAATTCTATTAAAACATACCAGCCACCCTAATAACACTGAAACTACTGGCCACGCCATTCTTTTTCCTACTTGGCCCTCTTCCACAGAGGATACGTTCATGGTCACCCACCACCGACATCCCTGGGATGGAGAGAGGGATTCCCAGTAAAGGAAGGCCTTATATGGAGCAGAGTTTTGACCCACACAGACAAGGTTCGCACGAAACATTTCTGAGAAGCAAGGATCTTCGTGGTTTCCGAAATGCTGCCAATCACACAAAAGAAGCCCGATGCATGATTTTCAAGCCCGTTTTGTAAAAGAAAATGACTCCAAATCCCTAAGTGTGTGAAGCCAAAATTGTAAATATGCTAAAATCCCTGGAGCTGTTTCATATTATTTATTATGATTCTTCTTGGCACCCCAAAAGTGGACTCACAGAGCTCTTTATTAATTTACACACCATCAATGGGGTTCACAGATGGTGAGACCCACACACGCAGAAGACCAAAAGCCTTGGCCAAAATCCCAACAATGTGTAAATGAATACAGCTCGGAAGGACCCAGAGTGTTGCTCAGCCCCAAGCCCTGTTGCTACCACTGGTGCTGAGGCAGGACCAGACAGATACCCGGGGTAAAACTGAAAGTCAATGGCTCGAGCCACCAGGAAGCAGGCTCCAAGTCCAAGGTCAAGGTTTTCAATACCGTCCTTTTCAGGTGAGTCACTTGACTCAAATTAATTCTCATAAGGGTTTATAAGGACTCGATGAGTGACAGATCCACCTAATGTGAACAGAGAAGGAAATAAGAGATCTGAAAGCTGCACTTTTGCATTGAAAAGGCTCGGGGCAGTTTTGATGTATCTTCCCCTTATAGAAAGTAAATCCTAACTTACGGCACAGACATCAGTTCTTTTAAAGACCTAGAGTTTCCACTGAAAGTGAGGATCATTTTAGTAGTGCTAACTGAGCAGATGAGAGCACTAAATAATTACTATCTTACAGTATGCCAAACTTTAACAAAATAATTATAATTTTTAGTAACTGTAATTTAAAATTTTTTGATAAATCTTTTATGTAATCTTGAGGCTTAGATTTCATTTTTTTTAAAGCAAAGGCTTTTCTTCTTTTAACATTTTGTTTATTTATTAATTTTAATTTTTGGCCGTGCCGGGTGTTAGTTGCGGCACGTGGGCTCTTCGTTGCGGCACACGGGCTTCTCTCTAGTTGTGGCACGGGGGTTCTCTCTCTCTAGTTGTGGCACACGGGCTCCAAGGTGCGTGGGCTCTGTAGTTGCGGCGCGCAGGCTTAGCTGCCTGGTGGCATGTGGGATCTTGGTTCCCCGACCTGGGATCGAACCCACGTCCCCTGCATTGGAAGGCGGATTCTTTACCACTGGACCACCAGGGAAGTCCCCAGATTTCATATTTTTATGGTGATATTCAGCTGCAGTATTTGCTTCTATTGAAAACTGATTTTAACATTTGGTACTTAGCCAAAATGTGTATTAGGTGCATTTCCAAGATTATACAGAAAACCTGCAGCACGGTGAACCTAATTGAAGTACAAAGGAAATGTAACTGTGGGTCATGTGAAGGATGCAATTTTTCTGAATTCCCAATAAATAATCTTCAGCTCAGGAAAAAAAAAAAAAAAAAAACCTAGAGTTTATTCCAGATCAATCTAGCACATTCAGGATATTTTTGAAGCATACAGCTACACTGTTTATTATGTGTCTGACTGTTTAGCATTTTTGTTTATATTTTAGTTATCTTTACATTTGTGTACAAATCTTATATAAGTATCTGTTATAATCAAAAATAAAAAAAGAAGAAATGAGAGTGTGTCAATTGAAAATTCAGGCCCACTGACATCAAATGGTCATCCTGATATGGAGAAGACAAACCCAGACAGTGAAGGAAGGGAACCACCGAGGCCCTTGAATTATCTTCTTTTATAAAGAAAAGTTCAAATGAGGGACTCTCTTTACTGAGTCAGCTAAAAGGATTCAAAATTACAAAGAGCAAAAAAAAAAAAAAAAAAAAAATTACAAAGAGCCAAAACTCAGTTTTGAAACGCTCTTCCTGTTTATAGTGAATAAATTCCCCAAATGCAGAGGAATTAGATTTTAATGAAAGTCTCTGCTAGCATGTTCTTTGCTCAATCGCATGTTGGCTAAACTAGCTTAACCCTTCCTAGAACCTAGAAATTCTGACACAGTGATCAACCCGATGGGGACCAAGTTACTGACTGCTCTTAAGATACAGTCAGCTTTATTTTCCATCTTATAATCATAGTTTAGTTCCATTTTACGGACACTAACGGATTTCACTGTCTATCTCTTCTACACTTAGGCCAGTGGTTCTCCAGGTGTGGTCCCCCGACCACAGCAGCAGCAGAAGCTCCTGGGAACTTGTTAAAAATGCAAATTTTTGAGGCCCCACTGGAAACCTACTGAATCAGAAACCCTAGGGGCGGGGTGAGCTTGTGTTTAACAAGGCTTCCGGGTGATTCTGATGCACGCTAGAGTTCGAGCACCACTGCCTCAGGCCATGGAAACCCCAATGTGTGTGTTACTCAAACATCCCCCAGGCTTCACCAGGGTGGTGGCCCTACGGATGTCTCAAACACATAGCTCCTCCGTCCATGTCCGTCACCCTCCTTGCAAATGGCAGAAACTCAGACCTTCTCCTTTCTTAGGTCTCTCTGGAAGTCTCAAAATCGGGTTGCCTCTCACAGGCAACCTCTACTCCAGCTCCGGTTCCACATCTCTCTAGAATGACAGAGGTTCCATGGTCCACTGTCACTCTGCACTGACTTCGTGCTACTCAGATCCGAGCACATTGGTCCTCCACCCATGGGCCACCATCACACCCCACCCTGAGCCCCAATGCCCTTGGGACACTGCTAACCCCCTCCTTCCTGCAATCACACCCCTGCCCCTCTCTCCATCTCTCTGGGAACCTTGCTGCTGTCTCTGGGCCATAGGAAACATCTATCCCCCACCAGGCCTCCCTCGTCAGTCGGGGAGCCCAGCTAGCTTTCTTTGGCTGAAAGCTATAAGCCTGGTCCCAGAAGCAAAGAGCGCCAACTAGTGGGGGTGTGAAGAGCTAAGAAGATTTTTTTTTTAAGCAGGATTTACAAAGGCTGATGATTCCTATGAGAGAAATAGGAGATCCAAGTTTTCTCCAGCACTACACAAGTCAAAGAAATGAGAGGAACATCCTATCCTGGAAATTGACTGACGCAGAGTCTTTAGGTTGGACAGAAGACAGCACTGAGGTTGCAGCCGTGAATGTGTGTATGTAAGACAGACAGAGAGAAAAAGGGAAACGGAGAGAGAGACAGCAGTCGTAGTGAGTTCCCCCTGTCATTGGCAGGCAGATAAGTTACTCGATGGTCTCCTGTGTCTGATGGTAACTTACACAAAAGTGTGAAAGCAGCAGGAATGTAAAACATTAAGGTCATCTCATCACTGGGAGATGTTACAAAGATCCCCCGAAAAACTTTAAACCAGGGACAAAAACCAAATCCAGGTAAGTAGCTCACAAAATGACTGTGCTCTGGACACTTAGATGGAGCTGTCCTTCAGTCTGGGGACTATTTCGAACCTCTCCCTGCAATATCAGTGCTGGCTCCCGATTTTAAAAGCTTCCCCCCAGCACATAATTCCAAATATCCTCAAGAGGGAAACAGCATCCCACTGAAAATGAAACTCCTGAAATAATCCAAGAGCTAAGAGAAGAGGAACAGGAGCAGCTGTGGGTTAAATTTAAAATAATAAAAAACAGCAAATATTAAAAACTAGAGATTTTAAATAAAGGGGGACATCCTAAATTTCTCTGTCTAGATAAGGGTGGATAAAGAACAAACACTAGCAAAGTTTCTATAAGAAACCAGGGAGGAAATCTTTCACACTTTGGGCCCCGTTCAACTCTGCCATATAAAGTGCAAAAGCAGCCGCTGAAATAAACAAATGGGTGTGGCCATGTTCCAATAAATTTTATTTACAAAAACAGGGGACAGGTCAGATCTGGCCTGCAGCCTATGGTTTACCAGCTCCTGGGTATCCAATGTATGTATGTATGGAGTGCAGAATTGGGCAGAAATTATATATATCTTTATATATAAATATATTTATTTCTAATAAATATATTAGAAAGTATACTTCATCTGCTCTTTTCAAGAAAGAAGTTGATAATCAATATAATAATATTCCTTCCTCAGATACTCCTGTGTCTAGATGGGAAGATCTCCCCTCACACACTAATTTGTGTCACTCATCTGCACTTCTCATTGTAGACTACATTATTCTCCCTTGCATCAAGTCCCTGTCTTTGTGCCCCTGAGAAAGGGATATTATAAAATGGAGTATTATCCTGCTTCTTCAAAATAAGCAGATGAAATGTACTGTCTAGAGCTGGCTAGTCCCCTCATCACGTGTGCTTATACTTGACACCAGGTCCAGACCTCAGTGTCAGGGAAGGTGCAGGCAACGAACATGCAAACAGGCAAACCAGGCATCATCTCCCTCCACAGGGTTCCTGCCTCTAAATGAGATGGACACTGAATCCCAAAGTCATGAGCGTGACTTGGCTGGTCCCCCTGCAACACCAGCTGGGGTTACGTCACCTGCCCAAGTTCAACATCTGGAAATCCGCACAATGACCCTGGTGGATGGATGGGAGTGGTGCTCAGGGAGCATTCTTCCAAGTTCATGGGGACTGCAAACAAGACATTGGGAAGATGGCAAAGGCCTAAAGGAAGAGTTATGATTTGGTTCCTCACCCCTGTACTTCATCCCACATCAGCAATCTCTCCAGAGCAAAGCTCCCGGGAGCCCATAGATCTGGCCACTCTGAAAGCACAAGAGAGAAAATTCCAGAGCCGCAGAGAAAAAACTCTGACAAGCCTCAAAAATGGTCAGGATTCATTTGCTTTGTAACATTAGGACACACAATCTGAGGATACCAACGTACAGGCTCCCTTCCTCATATGGATTTCCTTAACAGCCAGGGGAGCAGTTGAATGTCCATAAGAAACACATAAATCGACCGCATATGTACACGTCTGGCTCAGATGGTTTGCATCAGACTTAAAAGAGAAGTTGTCCTCTTTCTTCTCAAATCTAACAGTGAAGAATCCCAAAAGACACGAGAAGCTCTCAGAATGAATCAACCACAAACAGGAAACATTTCCTAACAGGACCAATTATGGATGGACGGAGGTGGGGGAAACAGCTCTTCCTATGTGTCTGGAGCACAATCAGTAAAATCATCCCAGGTCAGCCGAGGACCCTCCCCCGCCTCCTCCTTGTCTCTTGTCCGACTTGATGACTTCCAGAACTAGGATATAAAAAGTCTCTGCAGCAGGAAGGGATACCAACCAGAACAGTATGGGCCTCTGAACGACAGGTGTCTGCGCCGTTGGACCTGGACCACAGAAAAGAGAAATTCTCTCTTCTGTTGCCACCGGTGCAGATGGATGGAATCTGAGGCTCATTTCCTCAGCAGGCAAAAACCCAGGGAAGAGGAACTGGGAAAGGTCACGTCCAAACAAATCTATCAAGCAAACTAAGAGAGTCCCGGAATATGCAGACGGACGTGCACCGCCCACGAGAGGAGAAAGCAAGCCCTGACTTGAAAGAGTCAACTTCTCTGAGGACCCCTCCTGCAAGTGGCCCGGAGAAAGCCCTACATGCTCAGCTGGTCAGACGGGTCCACGAAGGCAGGAAGCCACGAGAAAAGGAGTAGCCCCTGACAGATGGGGAATGTTCTCTGTGATTCTTCCAGCAATGAGCGACTCCCTCCACCTGTAACACTAAAACTCACATGACATTAGCACTTGATACAAAACACATGGGAGAGCCTCAGTTTTACAAGGTCTTCTTACCCTTCGGCCCCCAAAGAGAGAGAATCCCGTTCCATCTAAGATAGCTTTATAATGTGCTTAACACAAGGCTGGGAATTTTTAGCAAAGTTAGCAAGAATTTATAGTAGTATTCCAGTACTGATTATCTTATTAACAACATCAGTAATAATATTCGTGGCAGTCACTGAAGCACATGTTCCTCCCAGAGATGAAAGCTAAGTCGCCATTAAGCAAACCCGTTGAGTTAGTGAACAAATTACCTTCTGTAAGCATAGCCACTGAAGATATCCTCTCAAAGTCCACACACCCGTGTGTAGAAACTGGAAGCACGTGCCCCTTCTCTCCCTCCGTTTTCTAATCCAGGAATCAGGGACGTGGGTTGATCAATTACTGTTGCTAGAAACCAATGCAACTAAAATGTACCACCTTGCCTGCTCCCGGGTTGCTTTCCTTGGTACCAAGACTTTTCTCTCCTCCATCATATGGTGCGATGATGGGACTGCTGCTGCCTCTTCTGGGTTTAACATTCTCAGCATCTCCTCCATTTTCTTGATATTGTTTTCCTTTCAAGGGCCCTGTGACTGCATTTTACTGCCTAAGGAAGGGAATTTGGGGTCTTTTAAGCTCCTGGGTGATTTGGAAAGAATACTGGCCTCTGTTTCTGGCCATGACCCAATAGGATGCTTTCTTCACATCGTCTCTTCCACCCATCTCTTCCGTGTCTGGCTCTCAGCCACCATCCAGGTAAAGCTCATCTCTCACCTAGCTCCTAAGAGGCCTCCATCCACACCTCCACCAGCCAACCGGCCTTCCCGATGGTACCCGAGGGATTTCTCTGAAAGACGGATGGTAGGTGTCATTCTCCCCTCCTGAATGACTCTCCGTGGGTTTTTATTTTCTGCTGGTACAATTCAAACTCCTTAGTGCTACCTTTAAAAAGGCCTCCACAACACAATTCCCACCGAACTTTCTCTTTTCCCTTCCGCACAGGCCCTCACAAACCCCACCCACCAGCACCACAGAATGAGTTCTCTTCCTCCCCCATTGAGCCCTGCTGCCCCTCCCCCAGCCCTGCACGCCTTCCCCACATCCTCACCCCCCAACACTTGCTCACCTTCTACTCACCCTGCAGGATCCACCTCAAGGGCTGTGCATCCCACAAAGTGATCTTTAGTCCCTGCTCAGGGCCTCTGCCCCACCGTACTTACACTCTGACACAGATTCAGGCTTATGTTACAGTTACTGATCATCACGTCCATCTTCTCCACAAATTATAAACTCCTTGATAGTCATCAACCCCCAGGAGCCCCAGCACCAACTCTGCTGCTTCACACACAGTAAACAATCAACAGATACAAACCAAACTAGGAAATGAGCAAACGCAACTAAAACACTGGGAAAGAGCGAAGGGTCTAAACGTACCCTTTGCTTCACCTTGCAACCTGATCAGACCCACTGAAAACAGCTGCTTAGAGCAGTGAGGACTTTCATAGCTATCCGCCCGCCCCTGGGATTCATAAAGAGATGCTCTCATTCTATCTGAACCAAGGAGTACTAACCTTCTGTTGTTCTGCGAGGCCTAGATATTTTCCATTAAGCCATGATAAACGCAGGGATTTATTGAATACGCATCTCACCACCATCCCTCACTAATTAGGCAGTTAAACTCTACAAGCAGACTTAGCCTGAGAGGGTCTCACGGCTGGAACTACAGGGATCTTCCGACACTATCAGAACTTGGGAGACTATTTTGGGTCACCTGGTCGTGGCCTCTGAAGTGAATCGAAGTAACATGAAATATGCCCCAAGCAAAGACCCTGATCTGGAGCTGAATCGCCACAAGTCACAGGAACGTAACGCAGGGTCTCTAATAGGGATTCTGCCGTAATAGGCAAGATATTCTCTTGCCATCAAGAAGGCAGAGAACAGGAGTATCCATTCCAGAACCTTCGCAGATCGGTCACACCTACGGTCCCCATGGGCACCACAGACACTGCAAACACTGTCAGCCACATTCTAACTACACAGTCATGGATGCAGAGGATACATTCATGGTGGTTTTCAACATGCTGACCTGGCATGACAGTCTCACTGAAAAGGAGACACGATGGAACCCACACCTGAAGGTGTGGCGGGCACCCCACGTGGTTCCCAGGGGAAAAGGGCTCCAGGCAGAGAGAACAGGCAGGACGGGGGCTTTGAGGCAGGGGTCTGCCTGGTATATCTGAGCCACAGCCAGAGTGGAGGAAGCAAGGGGAGAAAGTAGAGGGGGGAGAGGGGAGCTCCTGCCGGACCCTGAAACCACTGTAAACACTTTGGTTGTGATGCTGACAGGTGGGGAGCGTGTTTGAAAAGCACAGGAAGGTTTTGAGCAGTGTGTCTGACCTAAAAGGTGCCCCCTGGCTACTGTCTGGGGACAGATGGTGGAAGGGCAAGACAAGAGCAGAGGGGCCAATTCTGGAAAAGGCCCCACTGAATCCGCACGTGCACCACACAGCTGCTGTCTTGAGTTAGGGTCGATGCACCTGCTACCAACATGGATTTAAGAACGTCCAGGGGTGTCCCCCTCACCTACCCCAGCAGCTCTGGACAGAAGCACCACAGCAGCCCTAACAAGGGAGAGCTCGTGACTCTGGATGAAAGAGAGATTTCTGCAGCCCTTCAGGCCCTCTGCACGGCAGCTCTCAGCAGAAAGGCGATCAATGAACTCAGTCCAGCTTTAAACATGGGGAGTTAGAGAGGTCACCCCAAATGAAAAGGAAACCAAGACCGACCTTCTCGTGGGAGCTCCCCTGTTAACATGGAGAACAGGCGCACCACCAGGGAAGAAAGGCAGCCGGCCAACACCGACGGCTCAGGACTCCGCACAGTAATCGGTCTCAAAGAACAGCCCTTCAGAGCGAGGTGTGTGGCGAGGCCTCTCAGAACCGGCCCTTCTTTTCCTGCCGCCAAACAAAAGAAAGGGGGGGTCAGTGTTACACACTCCGGTGGCTTTAAAGCCCAGCTGTGTCCCAGGCCTGCCGTCCCTCCGCTGAGTCACAGCCGAAGGTGCAAGCAAAGCGCTCTCTGCGCCCCTCCCTCGGTCTCCCCCAGGCACGGCTGATACCCCACAGCTTCCCAGCCAGTAACCCCCACCCTGCAACGAGCTCAGCGCTGGCCACGTCCAAGGCCTTGGGCGAGTCCCTAAACACCTCTGGCCTCCCCTTCCTCCTCTCTACGATGAGAATTCAGTGAGATCATTCATGAATGCACCCCTTACCTGGACGGCACTCAGGCATGAGGAGTTACTCTTGGGATCATTATTGCATATGTCCGTGAATGCATGAGAAATTTATTTCTTGGAAGCAATGTAAAATAACAAAAAGATTCACCGGTACCAGGAAGCAAGAGATGCATCATCATTAAACAACAAAGTGATAAAAACAGGGTGGTGACACATTTTGTATACAGATGGGCTATTTTAAACATGTATTTAAAGTAAAGAAGACCCACCTCAAGCAAAATGCCACCTTCCCCAAGAACTTGACCCTTCGTGAACAGATAAACCTCATCAGTACTTGCAAGGGAACTGCTAAGATGAGCCCATTTAGACGCTGATATGACAGCACTTAAAATACTCCTTCTGGACACGAATTCAGCAGTAAAATACATTAGACGCATTTAAAGTTCACACCCTTGGATCCAGTAAATCTGTATCTCGAATTTTTAATCTAGAGATATAATAAAAGATGCAGGGCTTCCCTGGTGGCGCAGTGGTTGAGAGTCCGTCTGCCAGTGCAGGGGATACGGGTTCGTGCCCCGGTCCAGGAGGATCCTGCATGCCGCGGAGCGGCTGGGCCCGTGGGCCATGGCCGCTGGGTCTGCGCGTCGGAGCCTGTGCTCTGCAACGGGAGAGGCCACGGCAGTGAGAGGCCCGCGTACCGCAAAAAAAAAAAAAAAAAAAAGCAAAGGTTTATACATAAGCCCCACAACTAAGAAAATCAAGAAGTGGAAAACTAAATGTTGAACCAGAAGAAACAAGTTAAAGTCTGCTACATCCCTATGAAAAACTACTATGCAATTTTTAAAAGCGTGACTTTAGGAAAAATACCTATCAGGAAAGTTTGAGCTCCCTGAAAAAAGTGGTACATGGATTAGACTGGATTAGAAGCATACACTTGACTTTGTCACATAATAATACATCATAGTACAGAAAACAGGCTTTGAAAGGAAGAAAACTCCTTGGGGCCAAAAGCATGGTCCAGGCAAGTGAGATCAGCCACTCTGCCTGTGGACAGACCTAGGGGTCAGAGCCTCCCACTCTCCCGGCACCCCTCTGGACGCTCCAAAAATCTCAAGGAATTGAGTGTGAAAAACAACTATTTCAAGACGGCTTATTAAGGGATATTTGTGAAAGAATTTTCCAGCATCCTGTATGCAAGTCAACTTGAAGCCTCTGAAGATAAATGAATTCAACATAGGTGCTCAGCAAAGAATGCAAGATTGTCCAAAATGTTGCACCAATTTAGAACTGAAGTGACCACCTGATTTGTTTCTTGTTGTTACTGCTTTGGTGATGGTGGTTTTAGCCAAATCTATTCTTCTCAAATCTTTTCTCAACAACGTAGCATTGCCTTCAGAACTCAAATTTCTATGTAGTTAGTTAAATGGTGTCCCTGAAAATTCACCTCCACCTGGTTCTGTCCACGTAACGCCATAAAGGGATCTTATTTGGAAACAGGGTAGGGTCTTTGCAGATGTAATGAAGTTAAGATGAGGTCACAGTGGATTAGAATGAGCCCTAAAGCCCACGACTGGTGGCATTAAAAGAAAAGGAGACACACAGAGAATAAGGTCATGTGAAGACAGAGGCAGAAATTGATTGGTGCAACTACAAGTCGAGGAATGCTAGAGACTGCTGGAAGCCACCAGAAGCCAAGAAGAGGCAAGGAAGGTTTCGTTCCTAGAGCCTTCAGAAGAAGCATGACTCTGCCAACACCTAGACTTTGGACTTCTGGACTCCAGAAATATGAGAGAATGGAATTCTGTTGTAAGCCACCAAGCTGGTGGTGATTTGTTAGGACAGCCCTAGTGCACTAATACAGCGTACAAGCAGAAGCCCCAAAGACAAGAGAAGATAAACACACAAAGAAGGATTGCTATGGACTGAATGTTTGTGTCCCCCCAGAATTCATATGTTGAAGCCCTAATCCCCAATGTGATGTTATCTGGAGGTGGGCCTTTTGGGGAGGTGATTAGGTCATAAGGGTGGAGTTCTCATGAATGGAATTAGTGCCCTTCTAAGAAGAGACATGGGAGAATCTCTCTCTCTGCTGTCAGAGGATACAACAGAAGATGTTCCTCTACAAGCCAGGAAGATGACTCTCACCCGTGCCTTGATCTTGGACTTCCCGGTCTTCAGAACCATGAGAAATAAATGTGTGTCGTTTAAGTCTATGATGCTATTGTTAAAACTGCTCGAGCTAACTAAGACAGGATTACCAGAAGGAAAGTGTGCTAAGACACACATTACTTTATAGCTCCATCTCAGACGGGTATAGGGAGTGGGAGACAGTTAGGAAGAAAAGCTGAAAGACGTAAATAACGTTAAGAGTTTATTAGCAGTTATCTTGTTTCTCAGACCAGAGGTTCCTAAGCATCTGTGTGCATAAGCACTACCCGGCAAGAGCATTAGAATGCAGACTCCTGAGCCCTCCCATCCCAGACCCTGATGCAATCGATAGTATGTTTTTCACAAGCACCCTCACGTTCTGACAAAGCTGGATTCCTGCTCACACTTATAAAGACTCTGCTGGGGATTCAACATGTACATAGAACAGAAACATCCTCTTTGGAGATGCCCATCTACGTACCTCTCCAGCCTGGTCTCTCAGGTCCCTCTCCAGCAACCCCAGAGCACATGACCCCTTCATGCCTGAGCTCACACCATCCATGACTGCTGCCAGGAATGTCCTGCACCTCCTTTGCACCCGCCTTTGCCTGGCTACTCCTGCACTCATCACCACAGGCTTGACTGCCTCCAAGAAGTCTCCCTGACCATGAACTGACCACTCACTCATTCATTCACCATCTCTCGAGAGCCTACGAAGAACGAATGTTCTTGGTACCCAGAAAGATGAGCTCCACAGAATTGATATTCTTGTAGGTAAAGACATAATAAACACACACGTAGTGGGCTAGGAGCTGGACTCTGGAGCCAGACTGCCTGGCCTCGAATCCCGGGACAAGCTCTACCCACCACAGTTGCCAGGATTCACTGAGTTGATACTTGTAAGAGTGCAATAAAAGATCATTACTACTCAATAAACAAGATAATTTCAGATTCCCATACACACAATAATAAGCAGAGTACCTAGTACTAGAGTACTAGAGTAACCTAATACTCTAGTACTAGGTACCTAGTACTCTACCATGGGGTGGACATCATGCGGTATTGGAGGATTATTTAGGGTAGACTTTCTTTTTTTTAAAGATTTATTATTTTGATATGGACCATTTTTAAAGTCTTTATTGAATTTGTCACAATATTGCTTCTGGTTTTCTTATGTTTTGGTTTTTTGGCCATGAGGCATGTGAGATCTTAGCTCCATGACCAGGGATCGAACACACACACCCTGCATTGGAAGGTGAAGTCTAACCACTGGACCACCAGGAAGTCCCTAGGGTAGACCTTGAAGGATCTGTGTCATGAGGCTTGGCCAGTCTCGGGGATCCGACACTTTAGTTCCCAGGTGACAAAATCTCAGATGTCAGAGAGCTGTTATCCAGCATCTCTGCATGCAACATGCCCCTTGGCAAGGACTTATCTATTCTCATCATAAAGATTTGAGTGAGACAGTCCTTCAAGCAGCTCTTACAGCAGGGGGGCTGACGGACGGAGGCACAGCAAGAGAAGGACAAGGCAGATACTCCTGGTGGCTGTGAGCAACGGTGATCAGCCTCAGGTCCATTTGATGCCATCCTTGGGGAACCCACAGAAATTCTAAAAGATGCTACAGGTGAATAAGAGTTCCACAGGCCCAGGTAAAAGCAAGGATGACAACGTTAATTACCAATGCCAATGCAACTGCACGCTGGGGAGGCCTTCTGACAATATGAACTCTACGTCTGCAACCATGGGCTACTTCCCTGATCACCATGTAGGGTACTCCAGGGTGGGGATGCATCTATCTTTGAATGCACACAAACTAGAGCTAGCGGCATACAATAAATGTAGTGTTGGATGAGTAAAGGAACGAATCTACAAACGGTCCTGGGTAATAATACATCAAAACATAACACTATATATACCTGAAACTAATATAATATGGTAAGTCAACTTTATTTCGGTTAAAACACATACACCATGATGGTTAGATTGCCTGGAAATGGTAATGGCTGGATCTTGCATGCCACAACATTTTTGATCATATTGTAGGATTCTAGATATCAAGGTAAGTGATGTTTGATGAAATAGGCCCTAAAGCTATGATGGTCTGGTCCAAGATCTCACATCTATTTACCAGGCATGACAGGTACTAGCCATAAATGGCAGCTCATAGCATCCATTTCCACCTGTAAGTTTAGGCCGAGAAAAACTTGATACTCTGCAGCTGCTGGTACCATTCAACTCCTTCCTGCCTGTCTCCCAACTTCTTATGTTTCTATGTCCCAGTGAATCTAAAAGAAGTGCTTTAAAAAGTTCTGACGCCTTCAGCACTGACACTTCGAAGGAACCAGCTCCCTCCGGAAGAGTGTGGTACTCCAGAAAAGCCTCTAGGGGATATGCCACCTCCACTCCCACTCATGCTGAGTCATCATTAGGAGGGGAACGCTGAGGGTACCAGAATTAAAGGATGCAAATCTGAGATCTGTACGATAAAGCTTCCACCCTTTGCTTTAAGATACTTCACAACCCTCCCTGCCTCCATCCTGTAGCTGGTCCCCAGGCTGTGGCCACAACAGGCTTCTTGATGCCCCATCCCTGATGAACACACTGAGTATCTTTACACTTTTGCTCGTGACCTCTGTTCAGAAGTTCCCTTCCCTCTGCACACATGGTGGCTTCCTAAGACATTTTATTCATCTGTCAAAATCCCAATCAGGCATCATCACTGCTCCCCCTAAAGATTCCCTTGAATGCTTCAGGGAGATCCACCCATGTTCCAGTACCCACGGTCCAGACTCTGGGACACCCATCAGCATGGGCTGTCTGCCCTATGACAGGGTGAGCTCCTCAAGGACACGAACAGGGTCTCACTTTTTACCACATCATCATCGCCAACAGAGTCACTTAATAGACACTGATTGGAGGGATGTCCCAGTGTGAGATTTGTGGACAGCAAGCATCCTGAAGATGTGGCAAGTCAGAGCTCCCCTCACCTCTGCCCATTATACACTTTCAAAGCACCCAAAGTTTCTCCATTACAGAAATCAGCACTTTGTGATTAATATCTAGGTAGAAATTCACTTAATGTCCATCTTCCCCACAAGACAGAGAGCTCTTTAGAGCCAAGGGGATGTGTCTGGTATTTACTGCTCTATCTCTTGGCCCCAGTCCTACATCTGGCTCTTGGCCTTAGGAGCAATCAAATGGTGATAAACGAACCCCTCACATGTGAGATCAGTTGACATCTTGGAAAGTTAGACAGGAACCTTGCAAACATTATGCTGAGTTAAAGAAGCCAGTCACAAAAGGCCACAAATTTATGATCCCATTTATATGAAACATCCACAATAGGCAAGTCCCTAGAGACAGAAAGTAGATTAGTGATTGTCTAGGGTGGAGTGAGGGGGAGGTCTGGAGGGAAACTGGCAGTGACTTTGGATGGGTATAAGGTCTCTTCTGAAATTGACTGTGGTGATCATTGCACAGCCCTGCGAATATGCTAAAAATCACTGGCTTGCCCACTTTACATGGTGAATCACATGGTATATGAATTATATCTCAGTAAAGCTGTTCCAAAAAAAGTTATACAAGTTCTGCAGTTGAGGATACTCCAAGATTAAGTCAGCTCAAGAAGGGTAAATGGTATTATCAGAAGAAACCATGGAAATCTTCAGAAGACATATAATTTTTTAATAGATGCAGATTTTATTTTATTTAGTATCCTATAACTAGAACTTCAGAGAATGCTTGAAAGCATCTGAATTTTTAAAGTACTGGAAACTGAGATGCAGAAGTTCAGTGATTTGTCTAAGGTCTTACATCCAGTTTGTAGTAGCTTAAGGGCCAAACTCCATCACAGTAGCATCATTTACAACAGTCAAAAGATGGAAGCAACCCAAGTATCCATGGACAGGTGACTGGTTAAACAAAACGTGATATATATATTCAAGAGGGTATTATTCAGCCTTAGAAAGGAAGGAATCCCTGCCACGTGCTACAACATGAATGAAACTTGAGACATTATGCTAAGCAGAAGAAGCCAGACACAAAAGAACAAATACTGTATGATTCCACTTATATGAGGGACCTAGGATAATTGAAGCCATTAGAAATAGAAAGTAGAAGGGTGGTTGCCAGGGGCTGGGGGAGGAAAGAATAGGGAACTGTGGTTTAATGGGTACAGTTTCAGTTTTGCAAGATAGAAAGAGTTCTACAAATTGATTACACAGCAACGTGAACATACTCACTACTGACCTGTACACTTCGAAATGGTTAAAATGATGAATTTCATGTTACGTGTATTTTATCACAATTTACAATAATTTTTTTTAAAAAAAGAGAGAGAGGTCCAACCTCAAGTGTCCTAACTCTTATCCTAACCACACTCTGCAGCGTGGCCCTCCCAGACCCAGCAGAATGCTCACATAAAAAGGCGAAGCACGTTCTGCTCTGTCAGACTTCACTGATAGAGAAATGAGAGTCAGTTTCTCCAAGGGACTGCTTCCAGGGAATTTCAAGAATTTTTACAAATCTCAGCAGCACTGATCAGTACACAGATCAATAAAATAGAGGCCACTCCACAGGTCTGAGCGTTCCCAGAACAAAGTTCTGCCAGAAGGTAAGGGGTGGCTGCAAAGGGTAGCCAGTGATGAGGTCGGAGCAGGTCAGACAGCTCTCTCCAGGACAGAGCTTCTCAGACTGAACTGAGCATAGAATCAACCAGGGATCTCGTGAAAATGCAGGCTCTGGTTTGCCTGGGTGAGGCCTGATAACCTGTATTTCTAACAGGCTCCCAAATGATGCAGGTGCGACGCTGGTCCCAGGAACCACTCTTTGCCACTTTGAGTGGCCAGGGTAGAGATGAAACTCCACACCACATTCCTCTCCCCAGATGAGAAGCTATCTTCGTGGGCTGGGGGCTCCGCGGAATCATTCCATCGTGAGTGGAACTAAGCACACCATCACAAGCCAATACATTTCAGCTACTTTTAGCTTGAGTTAGAAAACAGACATATTCAAACTTTATGGTGTATGAAAATGTAAGTTTGATTTATATTAAAACTGGGTCAGGGGTTGACTGCTTGATTCTGGGGGGCCGGGAGTTGGGGGAACCAACTGTGGTCCATTCTTTAAAGGGAATATTAAATACAACTTAAAACTCAGAAGTTGGTGGAATTTGGTCTAATATCTGATTCACAAACTTGTGCAAGTCCCTTGACAAGACATACTGGCAAAAGCCACAACACAGACAAAGCCCAAACATTCTGCTCTACATAGAGTCATAGACAACACGGTTTGTTTGTGTTTTTTTGCGGTACGCGGGCCTCTCACTGTTGTGGCCTCTCCCGTTGCGGGGCACAGGCTCCGGACGCGCAGGCTCAGCGGCCATGGCTCACGGGCCCAGCCGCTCCGCGGCATGTGGGATCCTCCCGGACCGGGGCACAAACCCGCGTCCCCTGCATCGGCAGGTGGACTCTCAACCACTGCGCCACCAGGGAAGCCCGACAACACGGTTTTTTAACCGTGGTCTTCATGAAGTTTTGGTTTTCATGCCAGTTCCTTGTAGAAATTAAGAAGGAAGGAAAGTCATCTGCATAGTAAGAAGAGGTTTGTAAGTAAGGGCTGGAGCCTGCAATCAACAGGACAGATGTTACAGAGGAAAAGACAAGAGCCAAGAGAGATGAAAATGACAGATTATGTTTTTAGGGTTAGAGGTCACCAATTAAAATTAGAAGTATTAGGGAGGGGAAAAAAACTTTTTAAAAAGAGAAAGCAAATAATTCGCTCCTTGCAATCAAAAACTATCCCAAAATACTCTACAGAAACTGAGATGTGACCACAGAGAACTTTACAACTTTACACCAAATGAGCTTCTAACTTTCAGTGCACTTGCTAATACCCGTTCCTATATCCATGTCAACTAATTAGCCCTCTGATTTTATTGCTGTGACAATTACTACCTCCCCAGAATAAGACAGGATGGTTCACCTATTACTCACAAGATCTACTAAGTGATTCTCTCAAGATTCCAAGCATGTAACTTCCACCTGTCTTTACTTGTTCCCAAGTTGATTTAATTAAACAAACAAACAAACAAAAAAAAAAACCTTCACCTAAAGGACATGAGTAAACAACTCAAATAAAAACCTCAAGATGTTACAGGAGAAAGAATACACTGCTCAGTATTAGCCACTATGCAGTAAGAGAAGATTTTTCATGCTCTCTCCTGGTGGCGCCACTGGTACAATGTTTTTGTGTAAATTGGCAACACGTAAGACTCTTTACAATGTTTAGATTCTTTGACCTAATAAATTCCTCTTCTGAGGATCTATCCTCAAGAAATGATCCAAAATTTAGAAGAAGCGCCAGATGGAAATAAAGACATCCTCTGCAGTATTTAGTCACAATAGAATACAAATTAGACATGAACACCGGAGGGTTTTGTACTGTCATTGTAGCTAAACAGGAACTACATTTCCCAGAATCCCCTCTCCTGGGCAGTACTGGTTTAGGATAGGCCATGAGGGGAGTTCACCCAGGATCTGAAAGCACAGGTGGAGAAGCAGATGGGGTCACGGTGGTGAGCTCCTTACGGTGCGGCAGTGGGGACAGCCCCTTCAGCTCCTGAGCCAGACACATGTGCAGCTCCAAGGGCAGGGGCAGGGCGTCTTCTGCAAGTCACCCTGAGTCATCATCAAGGTGGGAGGTCGTGAGAGACTTGGGCTTCCATGTGTCCTGGCTCTCCCCGCTCCACCTGCGGCTGTTCTTCCTGACATGTCCAGCCAAACGCAGAGACAGCAGCCTTCCACAGACCTCTTGCAGCTCCCACAAGTGCACGGGGTCAACTTCCCATGAGAAATCCCATTTCCACCCCTCACTATGATGGTTAACTTTATGTACCTACATGACTAGACTAAGGGATGCCTAGACAGTTAGTAAAACATTATTTCTGGGTGTGTCTGCAAGGGTGTTTCTGGATGAGATTTGCATTTGTATCAGTAGACTGAGTGAAAACTGATCACCCTCACTAATGTGGGTGGATATCATCCAATTCACTGGGGGCCTGAGTAGAACAAAATGGTGGAGGAAGGGTGAGTTTGCTCTCTCTGGCCTAGGACATTCATCTTCTCCTGCCCTCAGACATTGGCACTCCTGGTTCTCAGGCCTTCATACTGGGACCAGGACTTACACCATCAGCTGCCCTAGTTCTCAGGCCTTCAGATTCTGATTCAATTACACAACTGGCTTTCTTGGGTCTCCAGCTTGCAAAGAGCAGGCAGATCATGAGACTTCTCAGCAATCATAATTGCATGAACCAATTCCTATAATAAATCTCAACATCTCAGAGACACAGAGAGAGAGAGGGGTAGACTCTATTGGTTTGTTCTGTTTCTCTGGAGAACCCTGACTAATATACTCACCAAACCCTAACTGATACATAAGCAATGCATGCAAATGAGATTCAAGTAAACTTCAGTATAGCACTCCACAGAATGTTAAACACTTGTTAAAACAGATACTTACAGAGTATTTAAGGAATTTGCAACACAACCATTTTTCCCATTAAATGAGGAGAAATGTCAAGATAGAAATTAAATTTATTTATTACACATACTATAAATAATAAACACAGGACAAAGAGAAAAAAAGACTCCATCAAAGTACAACTGAAAGGTAAACAGTTCAATCTAGGTTGAACTAGAAATTAGCTTTTGCTTCTTTCTTCTGGTATTTTGTAATTTTTTAACTTTCTATAAGTTTTCTCTATTTTTTAATAAATTTTATTTATTTATTCATTTTTGGCTGCGTTGGGTCTGTTGTTGCATGCGGACTTTCTCTAGTTGCAGCGAGCAGGTGCTACTCTTTGTTGCAGTGCGCGGGCTTCTCATTGGGGTGGCTTCTCTTGTTGCGGAGCATGGGCTCTAGGTGTGCGGGCTTCAGTAGTTGCAGCATGCGGGCTCAGTTGCAGCACGTGGGACCTAGAGCACATGGGCTTCAGTAGTTGCGGCGCGTGGGCTCAGTAGTTGTGGCTCGCAGGCTCTAAAGCTCAGGCTCAGTAGTTGCGGCACACAGGCTTAGTTGCTCTGCGGCATGTGGGATCTTCCCGGATCAGGGCTCAAACCCATGTCCCCTGTATTGGTAGGCAATTCTTAACCACTGAGCCACCAGGGAAGTCCCTCTATTTTTTTTTAGAATTAAAATTATTTAAGACTATGTGGAGAAGCTAAAGACCCAAAATAGCCAAAGTAATATTGAATAAGAAGAACAAAGTTGGAGGATTGACACTACCCAACTTCAAGACTTTCAACAAAGTTATGGTAATCAAGACAGTGTGGTATTGGCAAAAGAATACACAAATAGATCAATGGAACAAAACAGAGAGCCGAGAAACAGATCTGAATAAATAGAGTGAACTGATCTTTGACAAAGGAGAAAAGGAAATACCACAGAGAAAATACAGTCTTTTCAACAAATGGTGCTGGAACAACTGGACATCCACATGTAAAAAGAAGAATCTAGAAACAGACCTTATGCCCTTTACAAAAATCAACTCAAAATGGATCACGACCTAAATGTAAAACTATAAAACTAAAATATGAAACCATAAAAGATACCATAGAAGAAAACCTAGATGACCTTGGCTCTGGCAATGATTTTTTAGATACAACACCAGAAGCATGATCCATGAAAGAAATAACTGATAATCTGGATTTCATTAAAATTAAAAACTTCTCCTCTGCAAAAGACAATCACAAGAGAATGAGAAGGCAAGTCACAAACTGGAAGAAAACATCTGCAAAAGACACTTCTGATAAACGACAGTTATCTAAAATATACAAACAACTCTTAAAACTCAACGACAAGAACACAAACAACCCAATTAAAAAATGGGCCAGGGCTTGCCTGGCGGCGCGGTGGTTGAGAGTCCACCTGCCAATGCAGGGGACACGGGTTCGTGCCCCAGTCTGGGAAGATCCCACATGCCGTGGAGCGGCTGGGCCCGTGAGCCATGGCCGCTGAGCCTGCGCGTCCGGAGCCTGTGCTCTGCAACGGGAGAGGCCACAACAGTGAGAGGCCCGCGTACCACAAAAAAAAAAAAAAAAAAAGGGCCAAAGACACCTCACCAAAGAAGATACACGGATGGAAAATCAGGGTATGAAGAGATGCTCCACGTCAGATGTGATCAGAGAAATGCAAACCAGAACAACAGTGAGATACCACTACACACCTACTTGAATGGCCAAAATCCAGAACCCTGACAGCACCAAATGCTGACAAGGATGTGGAGCAACAGCAACTCTCATTCATTGCTGGTGGGAACGCAAAATGGTACAGCCACTTTGGGAGGCAATTTGGTGGTTCCTTACAAAATTAAACATACTCTTACCATACAATCCATTAACCGCATTCCTTGGTATTTACCCAAAGGGGTTAAAAACTTACATCCACACAAAAACCTGCACTCAGATATCAATAGCAGTTTTATTCATAACTGCCAAAACTTAGAAACAACCAAGACGTCCTTCAGTAGGTCAATGGACAAACTGTGGTACATCCAGACAATGGAATATTATTCTGTAAAGAAATGAGCTGGACTTTCCTGGTGGTGCAGTGGTTAAGAATCCACCTGCCAATGCAGGGGACATGGGTTCGATTCCTGGTTTGGGAAGACCCACATGCTGTGTAACAACTAAGCCCATGCACCACAACTACTGAGCCTGCGCTCTAGAGCCCACATGCCACAACTACTGAGCCCACGTGCCTAAAGCCCGTGCTCCGCAACAAGAGAAGCCACCACGATGAGAAGCCCGCGCACCACACTGAGGAGTAGCCCCTGCTCGCTGCAACTAGAGAAAGCCCGTGCGCAGCAACTAAGACCCAACACAGCCAAAAAAAATAATAAAATAAAATAAAAACAAAAAGAAAAGAAATGAGCTATCCAGCCACGAAAAGACGTGGAGGAACCTTAAATGCTATCACTAAATCAAAGAAGCCAATCTGAGAAGGTTATATACCATATGGTTCCAACTATACAACATTCTGGAAAAGGCGAAACTATGGAGATAGTAAAGAAATCACTGGTTACCAGGAGCTTGGGGGAGGGAGGCAGGATAATCAGAGGATTTTTAGGGCAGTGAAACTATTCTGTATGATAATTACAATGGTAAATACAAGTCATTATAAATTTGTCCAAACCCGTAAAATGTACAAGACCAAGAGTGAACCCTAACATAAACTAGATAATGATGTATCAGTGTAGGTTCACCAATTGTAACATATGTACCACTCTGGTTGTGAATGTAGATGAAGGGGGAGGGTATGCATGTGTGGAGGCAAGGGGTACACGGGAAATCTCTGTACCCTCTGTTCAATATTTCTATAAACCTAAAACTGCTGTAAAAAAATAGTCTATTAAATTTTTTTAATTCTTTAAGATTATAAATAGTAAAAATTAAGTTCTGAATTCTTTACATTTTTCCTCCTTTAATCTCAGCTTAGGTTTTGAATACATCACAAAAACTTCTTTTGTAATTTAGAAAACGCTCTGTTTTTTTGTGTATGTCCAACAAAATTGCAAACCTGATATTACTTCACTTCACTGCTAAAAACCATTTGGTTATTTTCCAGGAGAAGAGCCAAACTTCTCAGCAGGATCTGGCCACCGATCTCGCCAACTTAGCTTATATTATGACCCTGATATAAGAGTAATAGTAATAAGAACAACATAATGACAATAGTAATTGTGATCCCCAGAGGCGACCAAGTCCTTTGACTGCTCTGTACTTTTCTTCCCCCCCATTTATTTATTTATTTATTTTTGGCTGCGTTGGGTCTTCGTTTCTGCGTGTGGGCTTTTCTCTAGTTGCGGCAAGCGGGGGCTACTCTTCCTTGTGGTGCGTGGGCTTCTCATTGCAGTGGCTTCCCTTGCTGAAGAGCACGGCTCTAGGCGTGCAGGCTTCAGCAGTTGTGACACATGGGCTCAGTAGCTGTGGCTCGCAGGCTCTAGAGCACAGGCTCAGTAGTTGTGGCGCACGGGCTTAGTTGCTCCGCGGCATTTGGGGTCTTCCCAGACCAGGCCTTGAACCCATGTCCCCTGCACTGGCAGGCGGATTCTTAACCACTGGGCCACCAGGGAAGTCCGATTGTTCTGTACTTTTGCATGTGGTTCTCTTGACTTGAAATACTCTC
This sequence comes from Globicephala melas, assembly GCF_963455315.2. NCBI lineage: Eukaryota > Metazoa > Chordata > Mammalia > Artiodactyla > Delphinidae > Globicephala > Globicephala melas. The sequence continues at coordinate 13,335,577 of NC_083317.1, read as the reverse complement.
CTTCTCACCCTTATTCGTCTGAAGAACAACCACTCACCAGTTAAGATTTAACTTGAACTTCATTCGTCTGAAGACCTACCTGACTCTCCAAAGGCATCAACTACATCTATCCAATTACTCCCTGATAAACTCAACATGCGTTCAGCAGCTACAACCAGACTGTGTTGAGTCTCTCTCCAGCTGGAGGGCTTGTGAAAATTCACATTGCTAGGCCACACCCCCAGAGTGTCCGATTCAGTAGGTCTGGGGTAGGGCTCAGGAATGCAGATTTCTAACAATTTCCCAGATGCTGCTGCTGCTGCTGGTGTGGGGACCACGTGTGATAATGGCTGAGCTAGGACTATGAGACCCTTAAACGTGGGGACTATGCTTTATTCATTCTTTCATCTCAAAGGCTCAAGAACAGTGCCTGGCACTTAGCAGGTGTTCAGAATTAGTTAGAAATATCTTTACTTATTTTACTTTAAAAAAGAAAATCCTGATACAGAGAACAAACTAGTGGTTACCAGTGGGGACAGGGAAGTGGAGAGGGGCAATACAGGGGTAGGAGAGTAAGGGGAACAGACTATCAAGTATTAAATAAGCTACCAGGATATACTGTACAACATGGGGAATACAGTCAATATTTTATAATAACTATAAGTGGAGTATAACCTTTAAAAACTGTGAATCGCTATACTGTACACCTGTAACGTATAAATAATAACATACATCAACTATACTTCAATAAAAATAAATAAATACAATCCTTTTGCCCACACATGGCTAACCTCACTAACATGCAATATATAACATGATGTGCAGTTGCATGGAATCTGATGACTATTTTCTTGTTTATACCTTTGTAAAATCTGGAAACCTTAATAAGTATGGGGTAAAAATGTCAAAAATCCAAGATCTTTTTTCCACACACTCTTTGTGAAAAGCTCTCCATGTTTTACATAACCATTGTAATTTCTCTGTTGCTCCAGGTGACAGGAAATAAAGCCAGAAATAGGAGGAGATGGACAGAGAATACCTGGCTGCTCTTCTGCTCCCAACTTCTCAGTGGTAAAAGCCTAGACCATTTTCCCAAAGCCTAGACCATTTTCCCTTCAGTGTTGTTAATTCTGCCCCTCCTCTTCTACCCGCACAATGATAGGGTGGATTGGCAATGCTAAACCCAGGAGCAGTACCTGGGTCATCTGACCTTCAAGGCTTATACATTACCTTCCTGGTAACAGTGATCACCTTCCCAGACACACCATCAAGCCAGTTTGTGAGAAAGTTCTAGGAATCCAGACAAGAGAAGAAGCAATTCCACATGTCAAGGCTGGGAAGATGTCTCAACATGCATGATTTGGGAGGGGAAGGCACAGGGAGAAAGATTCTGCAGGGAAACAGTGGAAGCAAACACACAAGAGGTGTAAAATACACAGCATGTCCCAGCAACGGCAAGAGCCCTACAACTGAAACATAACGTGTGATGGAGATAGACCTGGAAGAGAATCTGGGGTCTTGAACACCACATCATAAAGATGGGTCTGTAATGTGTATGCAGTAACTCCTGTCAAAGGGGAGTGACAATGACCAGACCTACATGTTGGGGAACAACTCTGGTGGCTGAATGAATGATAAGGAGGCACTGGGGGAGATGTGCTCTGTGTTACTGATACTCAGAGCAATGCCAAGTGAACCTGCAAAGGAAACATGAAACAAACAACAATTTATATATAGGTATGCCTTGATCCAAGAGGGAAGTAAAGGCCTTTTATATTCTCTTCCCATTCTATCGCTCACCTCATTTCAAAAACGACTTAAGGCAGGTAAATAAGTAATTGGAGTAATAAGTACCAGAGGAATTGAAAACCAGAGCTCTTCAGAGCAAGGGAGCCAGGTAAGGGTTGGGAGATTTGATCCTGACTTTTAAAAGATAAGAAAGCCTTCACTAGGATGAGCAGTGCCATTTATAGTTACTGGTATCATGAGGGCCTCATTAGAAGAGCTCAATTTACCATATGCTCTTTAAAAGCCAAAATCTTCCAAAATGCACTTTAATCCCAAATTGACAACGTTCGGGTGATTAGACTGAGCAAACCCGGTAGAAAGAGAATGAAAACAAACACATCGGTTATGTCATTGATGATGATAACCTCTGAAAATAGATCAAGTAATTTGATATCTATTTCAACTGCAATTACGTTTGACAGTCCATACTTTAAGTCCGAAGAGATGACAATCACCCCCAAATTTTGGAAACTCAAGGCTTTCTTTAAGAACAATTTCTCAAAACACACGAAGAAGAGGCAGCAAATTTAAAAAAAAAAAAAAAAAAAAAAAAAAAGGAATTGTACCCCTGAGGGTTGAGAAGAGGAATTTTAATTATGCTTTAAGATGAGGATGATAATTGGCTTATATACTGATCTACTGTAACTCCAATCTCATACCCAGAAACAACTTAATTATCAAAAACTGTCAGAGAACATGCTGCTCCATATATGTGAATTTACTGTGTAACTGAAGCTTAATTTTTTTTTTTTTTTCTGTACGCGGGCCTCTCACTGTTGTGGCCTCTCCCGTTGCGGAGCACAGGCTCCGGACGCGCAGGCTCAGCGGCCGTGGCTCACGGGACCAACCGCTCCGCGGCACGTGGGATCTTCCCGGACCAGGGCACAAACCCGCGTCCCCTGCATCGGCAGGCGGACTCTCAACCACTGCGCCACCAGGGAAGCCTGAAGCTTAATATTTTTAAACGGTCAAATTATTTTTTTTTTAATTTCTTAAAATCTATTTTGAAAGAGAAAGAAAACATTGTTAAATATATTACACAACTTCTACCTCTAGCCAAGATGAAATAACAGGGGCTAGATCTATACACCCAACTGAAACAATTTTTTTTAATTGAAATATAGTTGATTTACAATGTCACGTTAGTTTCAGGTGTACAGCACAGTGATTCAGTTATACATATATTTTTTTCAGATTCTTTTCCCTTATAGGTTATTAGAAAATACTGAGTATAGCTCCCTGTGCTATACAGTAGGTCCTTGTTGGTTATCTATTTTAATATATAGTAGTGTGTATATGTTCATCCCAACCTCCTAATTTATCACTCCCCCCCTGCCTTTCCGCTTTGATAACCATAAATTTGTTTTCTATGTCTGTTAAGTCTATTTCTGTTTTGTAAATAAGTTCATTTGTATCTTTTTTTTTTAGATTCCACATATAAGCAATAGCCTATGATATCTGTCTTTGCGTGGGTTACTTCACTCAGTATGATAATCTCTAGGTCCATCCATGTTGCTGCAAATGGCATTATTTCATTCTTTTCTATGGCTGAGTAATATTCCATTGTGTATAGGTACCACATCTTCTTGATCCATTCATCTGTCGATGGACACTTAGGTTACTTCCATGTCTTGGCTATTATAAATGTGCTTCTATCAAAGTTGGGGTGCATGGATCTTTTCGAATGATAGTTTTCTCCAGATAAATGCCCAGGAGTGGGACTGCAGAATCATAAGAGAACTCTATCTTACCAATTTTTTTAAATGGACAAAATATACGAAACAATGGTTCTCAGACCGTGGACAGCAGGAGCACAGGACACTGACCCCTAACAGACTGGAAATAAAGGAGTTGAACGCTATGACTCCCAGGAGAGGGAAGCCAGGAGGAGCCCCGAGGTCTCCCAGAGTGGAGGAGAGGAGCTGAAATAGATTACATGCCAATCTGCCATTTGAAACAACCACGGCAAAGAGATTACTGAACGCAGAACCATTTGTTTTCTTGATGACAAACGGGCATCTATTATTATGTTGTGAAGATTGTGAAGAACACGGTTAGGAGCTGGAAAGATTGCTTCTCAACACTTCTGACGTCTTTAAATTCAAGCGTTCTCTTATAAGGACTTCGGATTTCCTCTCTTCCTAACAGATTGTTACCACCTCTTCCATTCTTCTGATTCCCAAACTCCACAGCACCTGGGGAGAGGAAGAGGCAAGCTCTGTCCCAGACCCACAGTGACCTTCCAGGATGAAGCCAGCAGCACTGGTATGAGGACTGCTGTGGCATCTGGGTTAACAGCTTGACCTCCCGGGTTGTCTGCATTCTTCTGGGGAGTAGAGTTTGCCAGATAAGTGACCTCTGGGCTGGCACACAGTAGGCACACAATGAATAACTGCTCCATTCATTAACTAGTGAATGAATAATGTATTATGGTTAAAAATCTCAGGCAGCATGTATCTACCCTCTTTTCCAATTTCCTAATCTATTCATGTTTAGATCAACCTAAACAGACCAGTTAGACGTCCTTCGGTACCAAGCAGATTAATCCGTCGCTTCCTCACTAAGAGTGATCCCCGAGCTTCACGTCAAGAACTCTTGGGCCCACTGCCTATATTGAACCTATTTGTAGAGGAACAACGGAATCCACATTCCACAGTGGCAATTTCAGATTTCAAACGATCTCAACGTCTAAAAGCAACATCCAACTTCATTCAAGTTGGCCTTTGAAAGCCTCTTAGTCCTAGAGTTTAAAGCCACAAGGTAACACAACAAGGTTTAAAAAGACTTCTTTTTGGACCTAGGAATGTAATGTTACTCTAAAGATATGTGCCTCTAAGGCCACAGAATACCTTGTGGAGCAATGTAAACAAAATTGTAATTAACTCATGGAAAATGATCCGTCTAACTGTTGTATAAAAAAGGACCAGTGGGAAAAAAGCCCTGAGTCACACACTTCTGCCACCAGCAGCATTATAATGACTTTTATAATGACTTTATTAATAAGCATAATAATAACTTTCATTCACACAGCAATTTACAGATTACGGGACGGAACTGACCAGCAACTCCCATTCACAGTTCAGGAAGCAATTTTATGGTCTAAATGAATTTATGTACAAAACAGAAATGCAGTCACAGATGTAGAAAACAAACTTATGGTTTACCAGGGGGGAAGAGGGGGCAGTGAGAGATAAATTGTGAGTTTGGGATTAACATATACACACTACTATACATTAAAATAGATAACTAATAAGGACCTACTCTATAGCACAAGGAACTGTACTCAGTACTCTGTAATGACCTATATGGAAAAAGAATCTAAAAAAAGAGTGGATAGATGTATAACTGATTCACTTTGCTGTAGAGCAGGAACTAATACATTATAAATCAACTATACTCCAATAAAAAATTTTTAAAAAGGAAGCAATTTTAAAACTAGTCTGGTGTTTCTCAGCCCTTCTTTACCTCATAAACTCCTATGCTGCCATCAAGATCCTTCTTACATGCCACCTCTTCAGTGAAGCCTTCCTTCATATCTATTCTGACAGCTGTTGTGCCACAGAACTCTATTCCCACCCCTACATCAGAACCTATACTCCACCACGGTGGAAGGTAACAATTTACTGGCCTCTGATGTGTCTAGCACCATCTCTGGCAGATAGCTGCCACTTGATAAATGACCTTTGTCTCAAATGATGAATTCATTTCTTTTATTTTTTAAAAAATATTTATTTATTTGGTTGCGCCAGGTCTTAGTTGTGGCTCACCGGCTCCTTAGTTGCGGCACACAGGCTCCTTAGTTGTGGCATGCAAACTCTTAGTTGCGGCATGCATGTGGGATCCAGTTCCTTAACCAGGGATCAAACCCAGGCCCCCTGCACTGGGAGCACGGAGTCTTATCCACTGTGCCACCAGGGAAGTCCCCTTCATTTCTTTTAAACATAGAAACTTCATCACTCGTAGCTAACTCTAAAATATTTACATTTTTCTCATCTCAATAGAAATCTGTCTTCACTAAAGAAAATTTGGAAAATACATCAAAGTATAAAGAAAACATTCCTTCACTGTTGAAACTCTAAGCCTTCTAGTCAATTTTTAGTGTAAATATAGCCAAGTTAAGATCATACCATATATACAGTTATTTATCTAATTTATTTTACGTAACATGTCCTAAAAATGTCCTCATGTCATTTAAAAAATATTCAAATTATGTTACATGGATATGCCATCATTTAACCATGTCTTTGGTTTTAGACAGGTAGATTGCTTCCAATAGCTTGGAACAGACATTATGTGGATAGATCTCTGTCCAAATCTCTGGTTGCTTTGTTAATAAAAATCAACCTTTTGAAAGTGAAGATGCAGACACTTATGAACAGATCAGCTACCCTCATCAGCTACTCTTTACTAACCCCCTTAAGCACCAGACAACACAAGGGTCCAAGGAGTAACCATGTTACCAAACCACACATACATATTTTGTGTTCTTCTCCAGGAGTTGACATTCTTATGTTGTGTTTCTCAAACAGGGCACTGAAGGGAACTAATAGATCTTTGCACAGACCTACCTTACGCTTATGTGTTAAGCTATAAATGCTTTCTCTCCTTTTCTTCCAGATATCCTATTCTCTCTCCCAAGTCCTCGTCTATGTCCTACTTCTTACTCCTGATTCACTGTTCAGAGACCCTCCAAAGATCAAATCAGGGTTTCATAACCTTGGCACTATTGGCATTGAAGCTGGGTCATTCTTTGTCATGAGAGGTGGAGGGGTTTAGCACATTGTAAGATGTTTAGCAGTATCCCTTGCCTCCACCCACTAGATACCAGCAGCAAACCCCAGAGTTGTGACAACTAAAAATAACACCAAAAATGCCAGGTGTCTTCTGGAAGACAACTTCATCTCCCGCTGAGAACTACTAACCTAAATTGATCATTTAGTTATTTCATAATAAAGGCAGGTTTATGGTCAACCAGAGTTGAGAATTAAGTTTCAACTAATATGCTAGCTATGATCAATTGGACATCAATTCACTTGATGTCATATCCACAGAACAATACTACGGCAGTGAGTGATGTCTGCCATGGACTGGGAAAGGGCAGTTTGCCATTTCCATTAACTCAACAGAGGCAGCTGGACCGGAGGAAGGAGTTGGCACAGTGTTTAAGACTGGACTTGGCTGCAAAGAGACCCAATACCATCTTCCCTTGACTCCATAAGAAGCGTAACAGAAACCTTAAGAGCATTCTATTCTTTCAAATGCATCTGACTGGTAACACTCTATGAAATGATCCCTAAAAGAATTTATAGTTGGCCAGTCATTAATATTTTTAAGCTTCCTATACTATCTGAGCACACTGTACACCATCAAAGGCTGGTAAGAAATAGAGCTAACACAAAGCTGGCAGTACTGAATGCTAACCCAGAAACCATCATTTTCATGAAAGGAAATGGAACCATTTGCTTCTATACCATGTAATCTATGTGTAAAAAGAAAGAGAGAGAGGGCTCTCTCCAAAATCCACTGGTTGCCCAAGAATATAATGGCTAATGCAGAACAAACCAGACTGAGAAGGAACAAAACCATGGATTACTTCTGCTTCTGATTATCAGCAAGGTCTTGATTACCCACAATGTAATCTCACACGCTTGCTGAAGCTCTGTGTACCTCAGCCTCAGTTTCCCGCGTCTGGTAAAACAACCTCCTCATGTTAGGATGAGGAAACAAGATGATAACAAAGGCCATATACAGTAAGTATTCTACCCTGATATTGTTTGGTGTCAGTATTATATTCAATCTAGAAAGTATCCACTAGCCTCTGTCATATCTGCCCGTAGCTTAGCAACTGATGGTGTTGAGAAATTAGAAACCCAAAAAAAGCCTCATTCAAAGCCTCTGTATCCACAATCTAGTTTCTCTTTACAACTGCAATTTGCTCAAACCGTATCTCATGCAGATCTAAATGTTTCTTTTCACTCCACTAACTTGGTGGAGTTAAGGAAAATTGATCATTACGCTACCCCCGTGTCTGCTTTTAGCATAATTCCTGACATAAAATAAACCCAAATCTTTGGTCTTTGTAAAAATCACAGCACAAATGACCAAGTCAGTAGCAGAGGATGTCAGTTTTCGGGGTCCCAGATCAGTGATTCTAATCGGAAGAGGTTAGCAAAACCCTTATGCCTTCAATGGGTTTAAAGAGACAAACCACCCAAGGTAGTTAATTGCTAAGGGAAACAAGCATATCCCCCGTGCTCTCCATTCTGGTCCTCAGCACCCCATTATGTAACGAGGCACCAGAAGGTAATATCCTGGTGTGTTCCTAAAGCAGAAGAGTTGCAGCAAGACGATCGTGGGCCCACTGGGAAGAAGAGATGGTAACACTGACCCTTTAATCAGCTGGTCTGAACAGGCCAACGTGTATTTCCAAACCTAGAATATGGGCAGAAAAACCTACTATGATTGTTCAACTTTCCTTTTCACTTTGGAAGGACTTGCTTGCATTTTTTCCACATAAAAAGTCCCAGCACAATAGAATCATGGAATATCAGGACTGGAAAATATTTGGCAATAATTATGTACAGCATTTCTTAAAGCATGGTCCAAGTATCCCCCTACATCAGAATTACATGTGATACTTGTTTAAAATGCAGATACATGGGTTGGTGTTCCATAAATTCATTCCCTTTTCCTCTGGCCTACATTGCCCAGCCTCCTTTGAAGAGAAATGTGACCATATGACTTGATTCTAGCCAATGGAATGTGAGTGGAAGAGATGTGCCCTCCCTCATACAAGCCTTCAGGCTCTTTCCCCTTCTATGACTTGACTCACAGGAATATGGTGACCATGGAAGGCACATGCTGGAGAAGGCAGAGCCACGATATGGAAGGAGCCTGGGTCCTAGCTAATACACAGGATCTCACCTTAGACATAACAAGTAACAGTCTAGAATCTTGTTAAAGAAAAAAATGATTCTAACACTTGCTACAACAGTAAGGAAGACTTTCTTCAAGACTATTGTAATAAGAGTACTGCAATAGAGGAGAGAGATCGGTTCAATTCTGGTACAACAAGTTCAAGTGGGGATTTATAGCCAAGGAGTAGGGTGAGAGGGTCACAGTGGATGTAAAATCACTAAAAGGAAATGTCAAGAGTAGGGGGATTCTTGCTAAACTTGCCTAACAGGATTCTTGCTAAAGACAGGCCAAAGATTTAGACACCAAAGGTAGGGGATGAGGAACTTGATCAGATATCAAGAGTGGTCAGATATCAAGGGTAGGGGATAATTGAGCCGGGTTCTTTGCTAAGATTGGGCTGGCCAGGCCAAAGACAGAACCAGAGGCCAAGGATGAGGCCTAGTTGAAAAGAGGGCCCAGAGAAGCCTGTCTAAGCTTCGGTCAAGGAGAGAGACTTTTTCAAGGTAGGGCCTTGGAATTCTCCACTTTAACAACCTCATTAAGATTTAGGAAGGGAAATAAGCCAGAGAAGAGGTACCCTACACCAGACCATACAGCCAAATACTGAAAAGAGCCAGGACTAGAGGTCTCCAGGGACTGGTCAGGTTTGATCCAGTGTTTCAATGAACTAATAACTAAATACCAAGTTCAAACGTCTCTCCATACATATACGGTATCCAGGATTGAAAGCAACTTTTAAAGACCTTGGAGCAATTTAAGCAGAAAGCACCCCTGCCTTAAAAATAGAAAACATGGACTCTCATCTTTCATTTCACAGCTCTAGCTCTGAAAAACAAAGGAAAGGAAGGATGGGAAGGAATGGGTGACCAAAAAGCCCAATGTGGGGCATGGCCAAGCCTGTCAGATTCCCCAACTGCCTGCAGTCATTGGGAATAATTAGACCCTCTAGTTAGTAATGAGCAAGAAATAATGAACAGACATTTCAGGGCCAGCTCCCCAGACATTATAAAACTATGGGGAGAGAGGGAGGCAACTTTCTCCCACAAGACAATTACCTTAGAGATGCAAAGATGCCCCTATGGCCCAAAACACTTTTTAGAATTGGGTTCAGAGTCTATTGATCCTTAAACAAAGGACCTGGTTATTTGGGAAATGGTTTTAAAAAAATAATCATGCAAGGTGTGAGTGAAATTGCAGCCCTCCCGTCTCCTATTACTGACGATCCTTCAGCTCTACCATCTCCCACCTCCTCTCCCTCCTCCAGTCAGTAACCCCTCTTGCCTGTTCACTCGATGCCAGCCCCTGTGTGCCAGCTGTTGTACTATACTACTGTACTCTTCAAGGTACTGTACAGTAAGATTACAAATGTTTTCTTTAAAAAATAATAATAATAATCATGCAGAGTTGACTTAATATTCCTTCAGTGCTCTCTCCTGCTTTTAGCCTTTCTTGCCTGGACTTACAAATCTACTTGTTGAAGCCCTACTTGATCATCAAGCCCTATTTAAATGCCCTCTTGTAAGCAAACTCACTCATCCCACCACCACCGGTGGAATAAAATTCCCAGATCTGGGACTTCCCTGGTGGTCCAGTGGCTAAGACTCCACACTCCCAATGCAGGGGGCCCAGGTTCGATCCCTGGTCAGGGCTAGATCCCACATGCCGCAACGGCAACAAAGATCCCGCATGGTGCAACTAAAGATCCCACATGCCACAACTAAAGATCCCACATGCCACAACGGCAACACAGATCCTGCATGCTGCAACTAAGACCCGGCACAGCCAAATGAATAGATAAACAATTTTTTTTTTTAAATCCCCAGACCTGAGACACCTGTGGTCCAAGTTGTGAATCTCTTTCAGCTTTTTAAGTACCATTTCTGACATGCTGATTTGGGACAAAAAGAATCATCTTTTATAGATATGGTTTCTATGACCCTTGAAATATTATGGTCTTCCAAGTCTTCAATCTCAAGCAGACTAACAGTATCCCTGCCCCTCTTGCAAATCCCTAAAAACTGGGATTTGGAATTCACTGTAGGCAACATAAATCTGACCAGTTACGTAACATAGAACATCAGACAGAGGTGGCTCCCATGCAAGTCATTTAGAGCATATTTCATAAGAGCAGGATTTCAGAGTGCAGCCTCCCTACAGCCAAAGAGAAGCCACAGTCTGTAAACTGTTCATCCCTGGACCCTCCTCGGTCTCAAATTAAAATCACTGGGAGGATAGAAATTGATGAGATTTAATTAAGTGAAAAACTTCATGAAAATCAATTCTAACCTCTTTAGCTCCCAGCAGTGAGACCTGTGTTTATAAGGACAGCACTGAAGATAAGTTCTCCCAGGGAAATGACAACAGCAGTTATCAAACAACTTTCATACACTCTCGAAGTAGAGGCTACAATTTAGAATTTGCACTGGCTTTCCTGTCGCCGAAAAGCATGGCGCTGAGTCAGCCAGCTCAGAAAAACAGCGACTGAGGAATACAGCTTCCTGACTTACAAATAATAAATTAATAAAGGCAGGTTTCTGCTAAATTCCTCACTGCATTAAATTTCAAAGGAGGAGTAGAAGTATCTACAATGCCACGATGGTTTTAAAGCATAAGGGACTGGACTAATGAATTTCATGCTTATGCTCTGGGAATTTGCAAGGAAAAAATTCAGAATAGATGACTAATTGCTGCAATATTAATTTCATATTTACATTCCCCAAAAGCACTGAAGTGAAATTTATCAGCTTGAGGAAAAAGAGGCTGGACTATTTATCTATTTATCAGGACCTCAGATAAATAATGATCTAATATCTGAATTAACTGGAGTCTGCCATTAAATATGTAACAATAAAAAAAATTATGTCAGCAACACTTTCTAAGAATAAGAGGATGCAAACGCAACTACTGCTTCTGCTATAGACAATTTTATGGTCAGTAAGTAGATAACGTTTCCGGGGGAAATGTCACCTGGCATATGGGATGCAGCACCAAATGTCACAGGCTCATGTGAGAAATGGTCTATAGTGATGAGTGAATATTAACTTTGAGCAAAACACTTAATCTAGGGCCTCAGTTTCTTAATCTGTAACATGAAAGATTTGAATTAATCTTATCACTATGCCCCTGATGGCTTTAACATTCTGTAATGCCATGACAAGCTTTACTCTGCTTTAGTGCAAGTGTCTTCTAGAATGTTCTTTAACTATAGTTCTTTTATATTACATTTTGGTTTTGCTGAAGGAGGTGCAGTGCTCGCTTCAAAATACTCCACGTAAGATCAAATTTTGTGGAAAATAATCTGACAAGTCAAGGAGATGTTAAGCTTCCCCTTGCCATTCTGGAAGTTGTCTATATTTGCAATTAAAAGAAACTCAGACCCTTAGCAACTGCCTAGAATTCTGGCTATTGTCACAAACACTTCCCCACCACAGCCCACCTGGCAAAGATCTCAGACACTCAAACTCCTGGCAACATCCAAAAGCCTGTTCTCTTCATAGGAGACCTAGGATAGCCCAAATGCTTGTAAAATCCAAGAATTAACTTAAGACTGCCATTCATTGCCTCCTGAGTTGGAATATATCCAATGAGTTTATCAGTTAGCCCTCCCTGATACAGGGAAATGAATACAGTCACAGGGAAGAGGGAAACGAAGGGGAGACTGGGGTTTCGGTAGCTGCCTTTCTGGTTTGGGTTTTGGGGAGGGTGGTTTGGGGGCATGGGGTGTTGTTTAAACTAACTCTGCCTTTAGCCGAAATTTCTGCAGCTGAAAATTATAAGCAACCTCTCGTGCTGTTACCTACTGAAGATCAGTATGTGAATTCTGGCTATACCACGCCTCGTGACCCAGACCCCCATTCCAAGGGCAGAGGCAAGATGCACCATTCCTTCTGTCCTGTGCTACGATTCACTGATGCTCACTTTTGGAGAGCTCACTGGGCCTCCAATGGAAGCTTACACACTGGCTTTCAAGGTGCACAAGGACTGCACGATCAAGGGCAAGTTGCTGGGTATCACTGAGCGAAGACCAGGGAACGATGAGGTATGAATGAGAAAGGTGCAGAGGAGGTAAAGGAAACAGAAAAGAAATACAGAGCAACCCCGACATACCAATGGGAGGTAGTCATTCACCACAATCAGGCCATGAGACACAGAAGACTTCCCATTACAATGATAGGCCCCAAGGGGGCAGCCCGGGCACCCTCAGCTAGTCCACAAGGCCTTTTCAATCCAAATGTAATCGGTGTGCTGCACATCTTCAATGAGAACAAATGCTAAAAACAGAAAACTTGCAAACCTTGCTGTAAAATTAAAGCAAAACAGTAAAGTTCAAAAGGAAGCAATTTATTCAGCATAAAAGCTCATGCTTAAAGAAAAGTAGATTTAGGGACTTCCCTGGTGGTGCAGTGGATAAGACTCCGCACTCCCAATGCAGGGAGCCCGGGTTCAATCCCTGGTCAGGGAACTAGATCCCACATGCATGCCATAACTAAGAGTTTACACGCCACAACTAAGGAGCCCGCCTGCCGCAACTAAGGTGCCTGTGAGCCGCAACTAAGGGACCCGCCTGCCACAACTAAGACCCAGCGCAACCAAACAAACAAATAAATAAATAAATCTTAAAAAAAAGAAAAAGAAAAGTAGATTTAATCAGAAGAAAATAGGGTGGTTGGAGACATTCTTGGAAATTCTGGAGTGGGCTTGAGACCAGTGGTCTTGCTTATTATTAAGAATTTCATGTTAAAACTAAAGATACCAATACTACCTTGAACCTTCCGAACCACAATTATTCGGGCTATTTTGGATTCTAAATAGGATAAGAGTAAGAAAGAAAAGCAAGGGGAGTAGAGGAAAGAAGAGAAAATGATTGAAAAAAGGCAGAGAAAATGGAAAAAGTAGTGAAAGGGGGAAGAATTTTTCCTTACTAAAGTCATTGAAAAATAATTGGAAAAGGAGGAAGAATGTAAGAAGGAGCTCTCTGCGTTCAAAATTGAGCTGTGAGTTCAGAGATAAAGATGAAGGAAACCAAATGGAAGTAAAAAGACTATGGCTCAGATGCTTCCCTGCAGCACCTATAGGAACAGTAGCTGGATGACTGCTGACCTGAGAAATATGGAGATGGGCGGTGACCCAGGATGAGTGCTTGCACTGGTCAGGGTTTTCTAGAGACACAGGAAGAAGAAAAAAAAATATATATATATATATATGTATATATATATAGAGAGAGAGAGAGAGAGAGAGAGAGAAAGAGAGATTCTTTATGAGGAATTGGTTCACACAATTACAAAAGCTGACAAATGCAAGATCTGCAGTTGGCAAGCGGAAGACCCAAGAGAGCTGAGGGTATAGCTCCCGTCCAAGGCCAAAGGCAGGAGAAAAGACTAATGTCCCAGCTTGACGGTGAAGTCAGGCAGGAGGAATTCCTCCTTTGTGGGGAGAGGGTCAGGTTTTTGGTCTATTTAGGTCTTTAACTGATTGGACCCATGTTACGTGGAGCAATCTGCTTTACTCAGTCGATTTAAAAACATCCTCAGAGAAACACTCAGAAAAATATTTGAACCAAATATCTGGGCACCAGGTCGCCCAGTCAAGTTGACATGTAAGATTAAGCAACACAACACTCAGGCATAACTGGCCCCAACACATAACCGGCCAACTATGGAGGTGTTTTGCAAACATTCACTCTCAACTCAACCTGTGACCTCAGGCTACAACTTCCCTATGGCTCAGGAACCCACATTCAGAACTGTGACGGCTATCAGAAGGCACAGACAACCTCTACAAGACAGGCTGGCAGATACCCAAATTTTGGCATGAGTTTTTTGGGTCAGAGTCCAGCTGTACCCAGTTAAGTCTCCTGACTTTCACTCCTGAAGATCCCTGTGACCAAGGGACTTGATGTCTCCCAGCCTCAGTTTCCCCATCTACAAGAGCATATGCGTCAACAGCATCCACCTATTCAGACTGTTCCGAGTCAATGAAGCAATGGATGTTAAGGACTTAGTCCAATGCCAGACACAGTAGGTGCTTGAAAAAAATAGTAGCTGTTGTTTTGTTTTCCTTTTTAATAACTGCTAGTTCCCTCCACAAAGTTTCCACAGAAAAATACCAGCTACTTCCACAGAGAAAACTGCTTGGCAGGTGTCACAACAAAAGTCCCTTTTCTTCCTTGGGGAGGACTGGGTTTGGCATCAGGGCAATGTACTATATAAAGTACCAGGAGAGTTCCCTGCCAACCGACCAAGACTAAGCAAAAAATGGCCACACCTTGGCATAATTGGATTAGGCAGAAAAGCAAACACCTGGCAGGCTGTAAAAAAAGAAGGAAAGTGCACGGGGCCTGGGGACTCTCGTTGGGCAACCAGTCTGGTATCAGGCAGCAACCACACACCCGGCCTCTTCCCTCTCTGAAGAATCTACGGGATGGTGGAAGGAGCTACCCGTGGAGGATACAGCTACAGAAGGCAGGACGCCCTGGCCCGTGGGGAGTACGGCTGCCCTTTCGCCCACTGGCTGTTATTAGACAGAGGCAGGACTCAACTCCCTCCCTCCCAGAATATAAAGCCAACTCTATATCCCACCAAAAGAACTGGAATCCTCCCAAACCAGCTCCTTTCAAAAGGGGCCCCTCCCACCTTCCCCATCACAAGCAACAGAGCCTCTCTCCTATTCCAGAGAAGCAAGTCCAAGATACTTCTCCAACATGCTTCCTTGGTCCTATATAACCACAGCTTCTTCCTCTAGTTCTGCTGTTAAGAAGGGCTGCTTTTTCTCATGGGTGCCCTGCTTCCCACCCATCTTGCTTCCCAGGATTTAGGAAAGTGCAGAGCACACGGCATGCAACCAACAGACCCAGCAAAGAACAGGGTTGACCCCCAGAGGGGCCAAGAGGGAGACGATCAGCTTTTCCCTCTTGAAGAGTCCATCAAAACAGTCCTTGTGGACCTCAGACATCGCTAAACAGCGCCTAATCCATCCAGAAGCCAATTAAGCTAAGAAGCCAAACTGAGAATTTAAGAGGGAAAAAAGTTCACACAAGATGGATAGGGCTGAGGCCCCACAAGCTAAGACAGGCCTTGTCGTCTGTGTTATACCATGGGGTGATCTGCAGCTCCGAGGTGAACATAAATCAGGCCTCCAGCAGCAGGCGCAGCCCGTCAGCTGGGCCACAGGCACGCTGGCGCTGCCCATCCGTCACGCCTGCTGATATCTGGGGTTCCCAACCCCAGGCAGAGCCGGCAAAAGGGCCAGGCGGGCTGGGTGGTTCAGGCTGCCAGACAGACCGCATGCTTGATTTAATAGATCATATTTTTCTCATGCATTTTTAAATTCAGATAATTCACCCGACATTACTTTAATAAAAAATATATATGTTCTGTGAAGAGGGAACTTGGCCAAGTCTATACATGGTTGAGTAATCCAACTGAAGTGACCTTGATGATTCCAACACGAAGCCAGGGTGGAAAGAACCAGGCGTTAAGTGGGGCTCAGAGAAAGGAGTGGTCAAGGGGGCTCGGGGCTGGGGGGCAGGGAGTGAGGTGGAATCTGCTGGAAAAGAATGGAAGAGGGGTGCTGAGGACATTCCTGGAGGAAGAGACATGCTCTGAACCAACAGGATGACAACAAAATAGCGAAGCAACCTGCTAACTGGGAAAAGGTTGGACAATTAGGCTAACATCAGACTCTAGGGGAGATGCAATACCAGTATGTGTGTGTGTGTGTGTGTGAGAGAGAGAGAGAGAGAGAGAGAGAGAGACAGAGACAGAGAGAGATAGAGATGCAAGTCAGTGTTTAGGAAGACAGATTTCAAGGACACTTCAAAGAAAATTGGAGAGGACTTAAAAAGTGAAAGGTGAAACATGAAACAAGTGAAATGAAAATAACAAAGAAAAAGAGGTGTCAATGCTAACACTCACACTGAAAATCTGGTGGCTGGAAGACTAGTGATAACACTAACAGATACCAGGAAGTTGGAAGAGGGAAAATAGTGAATTCTGGTTTCAAGGTGTATTTCCCAGATCAGTAAGCCATGCTATGGAGGACACATCCTCAGATGACTCAAGCATCCTCACCTTTGGACAAGCCCCTCTCCTTGATTGTGGGCGGGACCTATGACTTGACTTTGACCAATGGAATACAGCAAAGGTGATGGGATGTCACTCCGCTGATGACATTTCACTATGTAAGAGTCCACCTTAGCATGCTGGGCCTTTGAAAAGCAAACTGCCAGGTTGTGAACTGCCTGTGGACGGGGCCGTGTGGCAGGAACTACGGGTGGCCCCTGGGAGCTGAGTGACCTCCAGCTGACAGTCAGTAGAAATCCAGGCCTCTCCATCCCACAGCTGAAGGGAAATGAATTCTGGTACCACGTGAATGAGCTTGGAGGCAGTTTCTTCCCCAGACCAGCCTCCAGATGAGAATGCAGCCTGGCCAACACCTTGATTATAGCCTTGTAAGACCCACTCAGGTGCACCCAGACTCCTGACTCACAGGACTGTGAGATCATAAGCATGTGGGGTTTTTTTGTTTTTAATAAATTTATTTTATTTATTTATTTTTGGCTGCTTCGGGCCTTTGTTGCTGCGCGCGGGCTTTTCTCTAGTTGCGGAGAGTGGGGGCTACTCTTTGTTGCGGTGTGTGGGCTTCTCACTGCGGTGGCGTCTCTTGTTCTGGAGCACGGGCTTTAGGCACGCGGGCACCAGTAGTTGTGCCTCACAGGCTCTAGAGCGCAGGCTCAGTGGTTGCGGTGCGTGGGCTTAGCTGCTCCGTGGCATGTGGAGCCTTCCTGGACCAGGGCTCGAACCTGTGTCCCCTGCATTGGCAGGTGGATTCCTAACCACTGCGCCACCAGGGAAGCCCACGTGCGTTGTGGTAAGACCCTAAGTTTGTGGTTATTTGTTGTGAATCCCCCAGAAACTGGAGTGACTGGGCTGAAGCTCAGTAGAGAGGACACGTGTGGACGTGTGTCCATCACACAGTGGATGAGAGCCCACGTGCTTGAAGCAAATGTTCTGGGGCTGAGCCCCAGCACTTCCCAGCTGTGTTACCACGGCCAAATTACATATTCTCTCTGTACTTCAATTTCCTCATTCATAAAATTAAAAGAGTAAAAAAATAGTACCTATCACCCAAGGTTGCTACTGATGATTAAATTAATTAACAACTGTTAAGCGCTTAGAACAACACCTGCTCCAGAGTAAGCACTATTGGGGGAAGGAGAGTGGGTTAAGTTCTCAAAGGCAAAAAGTGCTAAGAAAGGCGAAGAAAAAGGCAAAGCAACAGGCAACAGGGGAAAGAAGATGGGCCAGGGGCAAGTTAAAGCAGAGTCAGACAGGAAGTGGCAAAGAGGATCAACAAAATCATAGTCCAAAATCTCACTCATGAGGACAAGAGAGAACTTCAATGGGGAATGTCAAGAAATATAAGAAAAGGTGGAACCTAGAAAAAGTCATCAGATGAAAGAGCAGGAGTAGAATGAAGACATTTCCATGAGTTAAAAAGGAATCAGGGGGCTTCCCTGGTGGCGCAGTGGTTGAGAGTCCGCCTGCCGATACAGGGGACACGGGTTCGTGCTCCGGTCCGGGAAGATCCTACATGCTGCAGAGGGGCTGGGCCCGTGAGCCATGGCCGCTGAGACTGCGCGTCCAGAGCCTGTGCTCCGCAACGGGAGAGGCCACAGCGTTGAGAGGCCCGCGTACCGCAAAAAAAAAAAAGAAAAAAAAAAGGCATCAGCCCAAAGCGGGGGGTGGTGGAGAATTAACTGGCCTACAGAGACTGAAAGACCTGGCCCACTGGCCTCCTTGCTCACACACACCGGGATGCGCCCTCCTCAAAGCCTTGGCACTGGCTTATTATCTCTTCCCGAGCATTCTTCCTTGATATCCACACTTCCTTTCAGTGTTCGTCCAAAAGCCCTTTCTCATCAGGCTGGTCCTGAGCAATGTATTTAAAATGGCAGCCCAATGACCTTGTGCCCTGCTATGCTTTTATCTACAGCAGCGGTCCCCAACCTTTTTGGCACCAGGGACCAGTTTTGTGGAAGACAATTCTTCCACAGACCAGGGAGGCTGGGGGGAGGATATGGTTCAGGCGGTGATGCGAGCGATGGGGAGCGATGGGGAGCGACAGATGAAGCTTCGCTCGTTGGCCCGCCGCTCACCCCCTGCCGTGCGGCCCGGTTCCTAACAGGCCCCAGTACCGGTCCATGGCCCGAGTGTCGGGGAGCCCTGATCTATAGCATTTACCTCATGCCATGCTACAAGATTTAGTATTTGTTACATTTATTGTTTTTCTGTCTCCCCTACTAGAATGCAAGCTCCACAAAGACAGATTATCGTGTGTATTTTTTGCTGATACATTCCTAGGGTTTAGAACAAGGCATAGTTCATAACATTTAGACATGACAACTAAATACAACATCTCATTCGAACTAGACCCTTTCACTTATAAGGACATGATGAGAAGAACAGGCAAAAGCTGATTGGGGGTTGGGGTGGAGGAAAGAAAATTCTTCGGGGCTATACTCCCAATTTTCTGTGACTGCTTAAAAATATATTTTTGCATCATTAAAAATTAAAGAAAGAAAACAAAACTCTGACATGCTGGTAATAACCAAAAAAGACCTAAAAACTTTATTATACATATTTATGCATTTCTGGAAAAGGCAATGAAATCAATGGGAGGGGAAAGAGAGAAGGACAGGAACTTTCATTTTTATTGTGCATAGTTTTTACAAAGAGCATATATTACTTACATGATATTTAAATAATAAAATATATGTGGAAAAAATAAGTTGGTCCCACAGACCATTTCTGGGAGGGGGCAGAAAGGCACAGAGACAGTCAGGGTGGAAGACCCTCATGTTTCTTTCCCAGGAGCACCACAACTGACCAGGGACACTGCAGGCTCTCTGCTGGCGTGGGGATCAGGGGAGCGGGGGCAGGGGCCACTGGAAAGGCAGCCGCCCTGCCCACCTGGTGAGGACAAGCTTCCTCCAGCTCGAGTTCCACATGTGCCTGTCACCCAGGGCAAAGGGACCTTGCCAGGAAAACTGGAGAGCGTTGGCTAGGCTCGGAAGAGCCTCTTTAAGGTAAGACTTACAAATTAACAAATGTCTCACACTATTTATATTTTGTGTCATTGCAAAGAAGTTGATAATGTACTGAAATTGATCAGCTTTCCATTTCTTTTTAACTTTTTACTACGGCAAATTGTATGAGGACATAATCCCCATGGACCCATAATCCAATTCAACTATTCAATCCTGTTTCCACACACACACACACACACACACACACAGAGTTGGTCCGTTCAATTCAACGTCTAAACAAGATCCACACACTGCATTTGGTTGATTGAATTCCTTGGTTCCTTTATCAGAGGTTCCCCTTTCCTCCTCTTCTTATTTCCTTTGCATTGTTTTTCTCACACAGTTTCCCCATTTTCATTAAATGTCTCCTCAGAGCACTCCTCTGTCCCTCCCTTTCTCCAACTCCCCTAATTTCTTCCCTGATCATCTTTTTTGAAAACTTTTTGTTAGCAAGGCCTGTGGCAAGCCTAGGACAGGGACACTTAATGTTCAGGCTCCAGCAAGGAGCTCACGGGACAGGTAAGAGCCCCCCGAGAACTCTGCCAATCACAGCATTAACCGCACAGAAAACAAAAGTGTAAGAAAATTCCCCAGAAACACCCATACAGTCATGGCTCTGCCGGTAACCACAACTTAGGTGAATCCCTGTCCCTCCTTGGGCCTTAGTTTCTTCAGTGGGAATGGACAAGATGATAATGATGACGTGGACATCATCGGACATTTATTGCCTAAAAATCCTTCAAGATTTCTTCCAGCCAAGACTGTGATCTTTGGTGTCAAACTCACACAACGCATTAGCAAAGGACGACATCCTCCTTGGTTGGGTGAGGGAAAACAGATCGGCAGTGGAGGAGAATATTTCATAAATGACAAAGGGAAAAACTGGGGACAATGGTGACAAAGAAACTGTAACCACAAATGTAGGTTAGGAAACAAAACTTCAGTCATCAACATAATCCAAATTTGAACAACATGCTATTGTTTCAAAGTACTTTCTTACACATGAGCAAACTTGATCCACAATAACGGATAAATGATAAAGGATGGTGTAAAAGGTTAACGGTAGAGTCTTGGGTATGACAGTGTATCACTAGACCAGTGGTTCTCAACCAGGGCAATTTTACTCCACTTCCCAAGGGCCATCTGGCAATGTCTGGAGACACTTCGGTTGTCACAGGTGGGGCGGGATACTGGCATCTAGCGGGCATCCCACAAAGCTCAGGACAGCCTGCACCGCGGGGAAGTATCCAGCCCAAAGTGTCAGCAGCTCTGAGGGAGAGAGTCTCTGATCGGGGTGAATCTCCTGGTTACCCAAGTGAAACTGTGCTGGGGGCGCGGTGGAGAGAGGAGGGGCTACTAAGGTCTAAAACCACAGTTAGATAGACACCCTGCACCTGCCTGAGCCCCCACATTGCAGACCATGCCAACACATGAGATTTGATAAGGAGACTGTCTTGGTTTGGTTTGGTCACCAAGATAGATCAGAACACATATTTCCGAATCTCAGTTATTCCCTCAATGTAGTCACCTTGGAAAACTATTTTTAAGACACTATCCAACTGAAGAACTTACGCTGTGTGGCAGACTTGTCTCTGAGAGCCGTGGCAGCCCCTGATTGAGGTCACGGGCCATTGGTGACCTTGGGAAGGACGGGCGACGAACACAGCGGGTGATGGGGGGGTGGGGAGTGTGTGTGTGGAGGGGCTGCTACTTCATATTCAGTTCTCAGGGAGGCTTGTCTGGGAAGGTGACATTTGAATTTTACCGAAAAAAAATTAAAACAAGAAAAACAGGTTTTTTTAAAAGAATTTTACTGAAAGATCAAAGCCATCCAAAAAGAGAAAAATTGGCCATTGATGAAGATATTCCAAAGAATACACCCCAGACTCTAAAAGCTATTTCCAGAAAAGAGGCCCCAAATTTCTGAACAGCAATGGTCTTCTTCAAATAAGTATACTGGGCAGTGCTGCCTCCCCAGCCTGCCACCCCCAGTACAACTCTTTCAAAAGATAAGCTCTGGTGTGACTGTCTTGACCTCAACCCCTTTACAGAGCTAACTTCCCCCAGCAGGCTGGGGCTCAGGAATCAGCACCAGCTGTGGTGAATGGCACTCCCCCCATCACCAGCACCACCAGCACCCGCATCACCATCGTCACCACCATCACCACCAGCACCACCAGCACCCCCAGCGCTACCACTGCTCTGAGAAGGAGCCTGGATATGGTGGGTCCTGGGCAAGGAACGCTTGAACCAAAGGAGTAGCGAATAAAAGCTCAGGTCTGGGGCTTCCCTGGTGGCGCAGTGGTTGAGAGTCCGCCTGCCGATTCAGGGGACACAGGTTCGTGCCCCGGTCTGGGAAGATCCCACATGCCGTGGAGCGGCTGGGCCCGTGAGCCATGGCCGATGAACCTGCGTGTCCAGAGCCTGTGCTCCGCAATGGGAGAGGCCACAACAGTGAGAGGCCCACATACCGCAAAAAAAAAAAAAAAAAAAGCTCAGGTCTGCCTGGAATGTTCTCTCCTTATTTGATTCCTTGTGTGTTCTTGTCTCCCAATGCTCGGGGAGACAAATGCCCGGGCCATAGGCAAACTGAGGCTCAGACTCCAAGCCTGGGAGTCCAATCCCTTTCCCTCTTTTTCCTGATGGTGCTGCTTCTTGGATTCATCAACTCTGGCCATCTCAGCAATAAGATCCTCAGGGCCAGATGAGGGGATGAGTCTAGACAATAAGCCAAGGAGGCTTCTCAGCCTGTTTGAAGCATAAGCCCCAGGCTTACCTGACACCTGGGCAAAAAGGTCCTCTGCTTGGTCTACGTCAACTGCCCAGGAAACTACCCTGTGGCCTGAGCTAACGCCACAGCCTATATTAAGCAGTTTCTCTTCTCCTCCCTTCCCTAATCAACAGGGCAGTAGGAGGTGTCTGGTAAAGCATTAGAGGACCCTCTGTCCTAGCCCTTCCTCTAGGAAGTACCTCTCTCTATCACAAAACAAACAAACAAACAAAAAAAACACAACAAGGCAGGTAGCAAGATGCTACAATCTGTGTACAGATTCAGAAGTGCTACTGAAGGAACTAATTCAGACATCACCACGTCCTAAGAGGTCCCCTGCCCACCCAAGCTTAAGCTTCATACTTCAAAGAAAGATTGTGAATTACACATTATGATACCAATTACTTCTGAATGCATTATGAAACAGGAGCTTTTCTAAGCAATTTTATTGTTTTAATTCTTTCCTTCTATCATTTTTAATAATTACACTCTAGTTTTTAGTACATTAAGATGCAATTAAGAAAAAAAAGTCATGTATATTTTAACTGTATTTCAATTTTTTTTTTTACACGAAGAATTCCAAAGCCATCCATAATAATGTAGCATACAATATAGATAAAAGACAACAGGAATAGTTTCGATAAAATTAGCTGAGTTCCATTTAGGAGAAAAAAATGCAAGTCTGCTTATTTTGAAAACCCTTAGCACGAGACATTCATTGAAAGGATGGAGAATTCTTCATCATACAAAGGCGAAAACCAACCACACAGGAGCACACTGGTGGAAGAGAAAGCTTTATACTATCTAAGGAAGAGGGTATAGCAAATCAGGACTCAAATGCTGAATCTGGAGATTACTAAGTCAGTTATCTGCCCAGTAAAATGTCACCATTATTAAATGTGAACCCACCCGTGTTGAATTGTATTTCCAGGCAAGTAGAAGGATGATGTCATGTAATGGGTAGAAAAATGAACAAAGAAAAACAAAATTATCTTAATGGTTTAAGGCACAATTTGTGAGCCACAGAATTTCACATTCACAGGTACTAAGGTTGAGTGGCATTTCAGTGATGAGAAAATATTTTTGTTTGCTCCATATGCTAAAGCCTTATTCATCCTCTGCTTACCTTCCAGCCCAGAGGTCAGCAAACTTTCTTTTTGTAAAGGGCCAAATAGTAAATATTTCAGGCTTTGTTCAGGCCATTACTCAACTCTGCTACCGTAGCATTAAAGCAACCACCGACAATACGTAAAAAAACAGGCGTGGCTGTGTTGCAATAAAAATTTATTTATAAAAACAGAACCGTGGGCTGTAAGTCGCCTACCCCAGTTCTAGTCCACAGCGTCCTAGTTAGGAGGGGTGAGGCAGAGCACACTTAGGAGACTCTTGTAAGAAATGGCAGGAATAAGCAAAGCAAGCTGGTAGATCTGAAACTACCCACCAAGACATGGAGCATAGCCCTTCATACCCAAGAGTATTCTTCCAAGATGAAAATCAAGACTAGATACATGAGGTAGGAATTAGCTCGCAGCAACCTTTGTTCTCAAGCTACAAGTGTTTCTCCCTCACAGAAACAGCTTCTACTTTACCATGTGGCTGGTCTTCTGAACTGGGTGACACTCAGAATATGTCACCTGACGGAAGTTACACTATCATGTGTGAAATATTCTTGTCCCCAAATTTGAACCTAAATCTGATCAAGACTTTAGTTTATAGGACATTTTGGGGACAAAGAAACACATTAGGACTTCCCTGGTGGTGCAGTGGTTAAGAATCCCCCTGCCAATGCAGAGGACACGGGTTCGATCCCTGGTCCAGGAAGATCCCACATGCCGCAGAGCAGCTAAGCCCGTGCGCCACAACTACTGAGCCTGCGCACCACAACTACTAAAGTCACGCCCTGCAACTACTGAAGCCCGCATGCTCTAGGGCCCGCGTGCCACAACTACTGAGCCTGCGCACCTAGAGCCCGTGCTCCACAAGAGGAGCCACTGCAATGAGAAGCCCGCGCACAGCAACGAAGACCCAACTCAGCCAAAAATAAAAAAAAATTTTTTAAAACCTTTATTATAAAAAAAAAACCCACATTAAATGACAACACCAGAATGTTGGCAACAAAATCTACATTGTGGGGAAACACACAGATCCCGATCCAAGAGATTCAAAATATCCAAAAGATCCAGCTTCTTGACCAAATATATCACAAGACAGAACAAGAGGACTTCCCTGGTGGTCTAGCAGTTAAGACTCCATGCTCCCAATGCAGGGGGCACGGGTTCAATCCCTGTTCAGGGAAGATCCCGCATGCCCTGTGGCACAGCCAAAACTAAATTTAAGATTTTTTTAAGTAAATAAGTTTAAAAGTATGCCATTTTAAAAAATTTTTAGAATGTTTTTTAATTAAAAAAAAAAAGACAGAACAAGAGAGGGACAGGAAACCTGCATATTAAAAGAGACTTAGGGGCTTCCCCGGTGGCTCAGTGGTTAAGAATCCACCAGCCAATGCAGGAGACATGGGTTCAAACCTGGTCCGGGAAGATCCCACATGCCACGGAGCAACTAAGCCCGTGAGCCACAACTACTGAGCCTGAGCGCTAGAGCCTGTGAGCCACAACTACTGAGCCCACATGCCACAACTACTGAAGCCTGTGCGCCTAGAGCCCGTGCTCTGCAACAAGAGAAGCCACCGCAATGAGAAGCCCGTGCACCACAACAAAGAGTAGCCCCTGCTCGCTGCAACTAGAGAAAGCCCACGTGCAGCAAAGAAGACCCAATGCAGCCAAAAATAGAGATAAAATAAAATAAAGTTATTAAATAAATAAATAAAGAGACTTAAGAGACATATTAACCAAATGCAATGTGTGGACTTTGTTTAAATCCTTTGATTACTCTGAGGTATTTTTAACTAACTGTGAAAAAATATTTCTTAGACAATCAAAGAAATCTGAACATGAATATTCAGTGATATTAAGAAATGAATTATTGTTCATTTCTTACGTGTGATAATAGTATTCTGTTGATGTTTTAACAAAATGAATCCCTATCTTTTCAGAGCCATATTGAAATATTTATAAGTAAATCTGATTTTCTTTTTAAATCCTCATCCTAAAATTCTTTCTTCAAGAAAATAACTTTGGTTGTTTTGATCCTGTAGAAGTCACTGCTTTTCAAATATACCCATGAATGAGGTGAAAGAATAGGGGGTGAAACTCAACAAACACCAAGGACAGATTTAGGGCTAAATGATAAACAAGTAAATTAAAAAGTTAATGTATTTATATACCCTTGATGGACCTAAAAGGTCCTTCAGAGCATACATACCATGTGAAGGTCAGGCTTCTGATAATGTTAACATCTGGAAAATAGCCATCAATCTGAAAATTTAAAAAAAAAAAGACTTCTAAGTGGCAAACAGCTTTCACAAATCCCATGCACTTTACTTCATGAAAGGAAAAGAAGCACATCATTTATAAACTTGTATCAAACAAGGCATCAGCAAGAGCTAAAAGAGGAAAGAAACAAAGGACTTAGAATTAGAAGCAGAGGAACAGGGCAACCCAAGAGTTCAGGAAATAAAGACACGGTCCACAGAGAGAAGACCTCTGAGGCATCACCCTTATGCATCTTCCCAGAGTGGGAAACATAGGTTCAACCAGGCTCAGAGTCCTGTTGAAAGCAAGAAAGGCAATAAAGACACAGCTTAGGGGCTTCCCTGGTGGTGCAGTAGTTAAGAATCCGCCTGCCAATGCAGGGGACACGGGTTCGAGCCCTGGTCCGGGAAGATTCCACATGCCGTGGAACAACTAAGCCCATGTGCCACACAATTACTGAGCCCACATGCCACAACTACTGAAGCCCGTGTGCCACAACCACTGAAGCCCGCGTGCCTAGAGCCTGTGCTCCACAACGAGAAGCCACTGCAATGAGAAGCCCACTCACCGTAACTAGAGAAAGCCTGTGTGCAGCAACGAAGACCCAACACAGCCAAAAATAAATATAAAATAAGTGAATAAATTTAAGAAAAAGAAAAGACACAGCTTAAAATTATCTTCATTAAGATGGCTACAATTTAAGAAGCTAAATTATTCACTTAAATAAAGGAAGAACAGGTTTTGAGGAAAGGCAGAATTGAGATCAGTGAGTATAAGTGGAGGCAGATTTTGAGCTTGAAACAGAGACAGAGCTTCTCTACAATGAGAACCAGCCCCCAAGGGAGTGAATGGGGTCCTCATTTGCTGCCCTGAGGTACTAGACACCTCACAGTGAGCTCCACATCACTCTCGACATTGGGCGGGGTTGGATCAGTGGTCCTTGAGGATCCTGAACAATTCCAAGGTTTTCTGGAGGGTAAAGTTAAAGAAAAAATTATTCTGATGCTTATTAAAACGGTAAGAAAGACATTTTTTAGGGCTATTGCAAAATAGGAGAGAGATGGGGCTCAACTCTGAATACAGCAAAGACACCTGAGGATTTACAGCAATCAAGCGAAGTGAGGCAGTCAGTGGACAGAAAATTACTCAGAGGAGACAGCAGGGTAGGGGGCTTCTTATTAACAAACAAGCAATGGGATTTTTGCTGAAGGTAGCCTAGGGTGATCAGATATCAAGGGTGATCACATATCAAGAGCGGGTGATTCTCTCTGAACTGACTTAGCAGGATTCTTGCTAAAATTGGGCTAGGCAGGCCAAAGACAGGACAGGAGCCAAGGTCCAGATCTAGACAAAAACAGGACTCAGAGGAACCCGACTGAAGTCTGCTTAAGGAGAGAGTCTTTGTTTGTAGCGTTAACTCCACCTTACAAATAGAAATGCCTAGAGGTGGTGCCCAAAGTCACAGAGCAAGTATGAGCTGGCACCAGTAACAGATCCCCGACTCCCAGATCCAACCTCGGTGACGTCAGTCACCCCCGCTGCCTCGTAAAACCTTGCACTGCATAACACTTTTTAATTTCTCAAGTGCTTCCCGACATAATTTCTCTGTCTCCAAACTCCAGAAATGCTCATTTCTAAACATCAAGCTGTCATAAGATAGGGGGAAACTACCCTTGAACACAATGCCACATGAGAGATTGACATACAATCCCCTGTAATACTGAAGCAGACTGGTTCATCATCATGAGGTATAATGAAGCCTTTTAAAGTGACCTTATAATAACAGGTGTACAAATAAAATAGAAAAAAAAAGTGAAAGGCTGGATTTAAAAGCATCCGAAAAGAACAGGAAGTTTCCAATCACTAACAGGATTACAAAACCTCCGTAGCACAAGCTAAGCAATTTCCCATGATGCCCAGTACCCAGGGAGAGCATTTACAGATGACAGAGCTGCTTCCTGCGCTCTTAAAAGTACCATCCACAGGATAAAAGTTATTTAAGAATCTAAAGGGCGATGTACTAAACACTCTCTGGTTGCCCTTTGGATTACTTCTCACCACTGGGACATGCGCCCTGCGAGGCTGACCTCTATGACCTGCATCAACCAGGCTCCCTTGCCCTCTGGCCCCTTAGGTACCAGTAGAAGCCAGGAGAGTAGGAGGAGGGGAAGGAAGGAAGGAGTATGCATGCCCCTGCTTCCTCCCTGCAGGGTCACCTGGGGGTCTCTCCATCACAGGTCAGTTTCTCTCAGGTGATCCTCTCCCTCTATCCTTACTTCTAGGGGTTGGAGGGTGCAGTAGTAACTCAATAAACGCCGGCTGTGGTATTGCCCTGCACGTCTCAGCTAGTCGCCAGGGCCCATCTCATAAGGAGGCAGCTGTGCTCTGAAGAGCAGCCACACGCTGGCACCACCAGCCCACAAGCCACATACCACCTACATCCTTGATTCTGAGATGTGTTTTGTATTTTCGCTTTCCTAAAATTACAATATACGTGCACATGTCACAGAGCAGATTTTCTCATCTGTAAAATGGGGATAATAACAGCATCCAGCTCATGATTCATGTTCAAAGGAAAATGCTTTGAACAGGGCGTGGCATCAGAAATTGTCCTCTGTGGGTATTACCCTCAACATTATATTAAGTGACCTGACCTGCTGTAGGCCTTCCCACCCCAAGGGAATGTGAAAATTCTCCCTTGTTCCTCACTTGATCTGAGGATCACTTGATCCCTGGTACCTGAAGGTGCTGAGAGTGGGGCCCTAGTAAATTCCCAAAGAATGTGTGGAATTTCAGGTAGTTGCTAGATTTTTACCATCCCATGAGCTTCCTAGAACTGGTTACTTACAGGGCGTTGTTTAGGAGTTGCTGAGTTTGGTTCTGGGTTTATTGAGGTTCCTTTTTTTTGCACCTTGAGTAATGTGCAGGTCACACTGTGGGTTTCCTGGTGACCCCTGGAAAACAACTGGCCTCCCATTAACCTGAGAGGGCCCCGTGGAAGACGGAGCTTTCGCAGAGGCACGAGAACCAATGGGAAATGGAGAGATGGCAGCAGGAAGGGCATCCCAGTACAGCTGAAGATCAATGAATGAGCCCAAAATTGAGGCAAGTAAATCAGTGGCCTCCACTGTCCATAAAACTGTACTATTTTCCCTTCCTCTTGCTTCATCATCTTCCCCGCTGCTTTGGAGGCAAGGGGAAGGACAAACAAACAAGGGTACATGCCATGGAAGGTAAACCCCTAAGATCACAGATGCTGGGGCAGATTCCTGGACTCAAATGGTCCCCAACCATTAGCCATGTGACCTTGGACCAGTCCACCAACTACTCCGTGCCTCAGTTTCCTGATCTGTAACATGAGGATGGAAGTAGCTAAGAGGAGAATGAAGTTTACACGAATTAAGGGTACACATGAAGCTCTTGGAAACATGCCAGGCACACAGCAAGAGCCCGCAGAGCGTCAGCCACCATCACGCTATGGTACCTGTCCCCTAGGAGCCCTGCGAGGGGAAGCATGTTTCAGTGAAACTGGGGATTTGGCGAGGGGGGCTCTTTGCTACTTCCCAGCACCAGTGAAATGGGAAGATGACCGGAGACAAATGGAACAGGATGCCAACGGCAGCCACTCCACATACAGACTGTTACTGATGTTCTCTGAACCTCAGCTTCCTCACCAGATACATGGGGTTTAGCTCCCTCACCTCTCAGGGCTGTCATGAGAAATGAGAACACACTGTGTAGGCATCAAATAAATGGTACTTCTTGTCATCTCTCCCCCCTCCCTGGAGTGCAAGGAAGGCAGAAAAAGCCAAAATGCTACGGTCGGCATGGCTAGTGAGGTTTTCCTACCAGAAAAGCAAGACAGCAGCCCACTTTTCCCAGGCCCGCTCAGGATGCCCATCTTCCAGCACTAAGATGCCAGCCATTTTCCACCAAAGGCCCAGAGATCAGGATTCAGGGTCAGTAAAACCCTGCAGAAAAGGGGAAAAAGCCTAGGTTTTGGAAGTCCTCCTCAGCGAAAACCTCTCACCAAAGGCTACAGGGGCTAATTGACAGCTGCATCAGGACATGGAGCCTGAATCATTAGCAAGAAGGGCTAGGGAAGGTCGCTTTTCTATAAACATCTGAAGGATAGAGTGTAGATAAATGGCAGAAACAATGCCAAAAACGATTGCATACTACTTCCTTACGCAGCTTTTTCCTTCTTCAGACAAATGATAAAACGCTTCTGAATATAAATCATCTTCAATTAAGACATTGCTGTTGGAAAGCACTTTTGGCAGGACGAACAAAATATTTGCCACTGTTCTCCGACTTGGAGCTTTCAAGGTTGGCACGGCGATTTATTTTTGTTGATTAAACAAAATACAAATGGAAAGGGCCTAAAAATTGATTTGCCAATTAAACTCAATGATTCTTAACAATGAAATGTGCTCTATTAGCTTTGCCAGCATTATAAAAATGCCTCCTAGCTTTCCTGCTGCTTTCAGGATGTACACCATTGATACTGGTGCTGACAGAAAGATTAAGTAAGGACGGGATGATGCGAAATGTGTCTTCTGTTTTGCTGGAACGGAAGGAGGAGAAACGATTCAGGGCTTGGGCCATTTCAGAGAGAATGTCTGCCCAGCATTCGTGATTCTTGAAAAAATGATTTGGGTTGAGTAAGGGGACCGTTGTCCCTCATTTTGTGTGTACTTGTTCTTTGGCAAAATACAGATTCACTAAGAGAGGCCAATTTGCTGAGATGAAAACAATCACAATTAAGCAAATTCTTCATTTTCTCTTTTCACTTTTCAAAGGGATGAGTGTCCAGATAGGCAGCCAACCAAATGATGGATGTCAGATGCTTCTGCAAAATGGACCAATGTACAGAGGGGCACGAGAAGCCTACTTTGGTCCAGCGCAAAATTTTTCTGAATTGCAACCATGAGATCCAGACCACAACTGCAATAACTTCACATACAACAGCCATAAACCCAAGCCAGCAGAATGCTGATGCTTCCTGGTGGTCAGAGCATGGATATAGCAGGCTTCTATGCATTTTTAAACTTGATTGTACATAATTGCTCATCACTGACCCATTCTCCAACCCTCCTGGGCTGGAACATGTTGCTAGGCAACCAATGTTGCTCTATATACTTTCTGAAAGCTAGTGAGGCAACAACAAAGTGTCAACTAAGTGAATACTAACCATTAGAGACAGGTTCAAACAAAAAAAGGATGCCCAGTTTCCTTAAAGCACGTCCATCTCATGTTCTTTCCTTATGCAGACACATACTTCCCATGTCTTACAACTCAGCAAATGAGCTCTCTTAGGTTGAATTGGATGAAACTGCCCTTTTGGTAGCTCAATTTGGCAATTCATACAGTTCAACCTAATAACTTGAAAGAAATTCACACAGACTGTAAAACAGAGGAAACATAATCTTCTGCTAGTATAATCACGGTTGTGCTTTGTATCAGTAACATATCATTTACCTAGTCCACACATTTCCGGAAATTGTTTTTATAAAAGACAGTTGGGAGAGGCAGCCTGCATCATTTTGCAAATGCCTGAATAAGCAGTCACGTTTCTTTTTCCATTTTAGGCCATTACACACTGATCTATTTCTTGTACAATAATCCACACATTCCCTGCCTTTTCAAATGCTTGGAGCCACAGGGAGTGGGACTCAATTTATTTTTCCTAATTTGAGATCAGGAACACCAGAGGATGCCCTAAAGATGAAGACAGAGGACACGAACTGCCAAGTACAGGAAAGAAGTTCATTTAAGGGGAAAGAGGTGGGAAGGCAGGATGGCTGGTATCAGAGAACACGATGCTGGTCTGGGAAAGCCAGTGAAATCGAGTGACTCTCCATGTCCAAGGCAGCTGAGAGCACCACAGTCAAGGAGACCTGGGAAAACATAATGGCCCCAAGTCAGCTCGCAGAATACCTCCAGGAAGTTTTAGAATCTCTGTCGGAAGTCCTGAAAAATGACCAGCTTGGGCCATGCATACAAGTAGATGATCAACCTCATTAAGAAACAATTGGTAGGGACTTCCCTGGAGGTCCAGCGGGTTAAGACTCTGCTCCAACGCAGGGGACATGGGTTCAGCCCCTGGTCGGGGAAATAAGATCTCACGTGCCATGTGGTGCAGCAAAGAACAAAAAATATTGGTAAAAATAATAATAAGGTGAAGGGAGAATTCACAGTGAAGTTTAAGTTTAAATTTCTGCCCATACTGAGCAAGTTTGACTATGTCTGCCATTATGATTTTCTAGCAACCAACATTAATTGTATATAAAATTACTAAGTTACAACTTATAAACTAGACACATGTAAACTTTACATTGGGTAAATGGCAAACTATCTTAAGAAGACAATAGAAAGGTTATTGCCCATACCCGGGTGAGTCCCATTAAAATATAGCCAGGCTTTCTGTTTAGTCTGGGTTTGCTTTATTACGTGCTTATAATCAAAAAGAGAAAAATAAACAATACAGAAACATATAAAGTTAAAAGGTCGAAAGTTTTCTCTTCAAGTCATTACTACCCTCATTTTCACTCCCCAGAGGTAAGTGCCAATTTGTTTACTTACTTTTAACGAAAGTGGCATCCTAGGCATATCCCAGCATCTTGCTTTTTTCACTCAACATTACAACATAGAAGCTAGTTTTAAATAGAGTCCTCTGGAATATTCAATTCACCAGACCATTTGTCCACAGTTTCAAAATAAGGCTTCTCATATAGTAAGAGTCACCCTTCCTCTCTGAGTTGACAACAATTTAAAGACCAACAAGGAACAGAGCCAACATTTTATAATAACTATAAATGGAATATAACCTTTAAAAATTGGGAATCATTATGTTATACACCTGAAACTTACATAATACTGTACATCAACTACACCTCAGTAAAAAAGAAATAAATAACAATAAAGACCGTCAAAAGCAGTATCAATTATTCAATTATTCATCTCCCAAAAGCTCCAAGACATACTTCTAGAAGCCCAGGAATAAGGAAAGAAATTTTTTTCAATCAGTAGATATTTCCCAGGAAATTCAGCCCAACACAAACGGGGCTCCCAAGAAGCAGCTGGTTCACACCACAAATGGCTACCTTGAGTTGGAGTCTCAAAGGAGAGACATCTATATCACAAAAAAAGAGAAAGAGAGAGAAATGAAATCCAGAAACATCGAAGACTGATATCAAGAGTCAACTGCTAAATTAAATTCTGAAGCCCAGTGCTACAAAGTGGGAGAAGAATGTTATTTCAACAGGGACATTTTGAACCCCCTGCGAAGGAAATTTGGAGCCTGCTGGGAGCCAGCGACTATTAAGGAACAACAAAAACACTTTCATGAGCATTAGGACTGTCACAGAAAAGCAGAGACTGACAGAACTGTGGTGTGTGCTATGTGAATTCCACATTGCCCCAACTCGGCAATTACCAAGTCATATTTCAGGTTGTATTTTCTTTACTTAAGGGAGACAGCTGCGGACTTAAATTCTGAAGCCGACAGTCTTAACCTCAGCTCTACAAACAGACTTGAAGAATGTCAGTTCCTCTCTCTAGATGTCAGTTTTCTTATCTATAAAATGAGAAGACTTAACGAAGGGAACTCTAAAATCTTTAATATGACTTATTCCTATGATTCTGTTTGGTTAAACTATGTTTGTGGACAGACGGATGAATGGATGGATGGATGGATAGATGGAAGAAAGACGGAGGGACAGATGGATGGATGGATAGGTGGGTGGATGGATGGATGGATGTTAGATGGATAGATGGATGGATGGATAGGTGGATGGATAGATGGATGGATGGATAGGTGGATGGATAATGGATAGATGGATGGATGGATAGGTGGATGGATAATAGATTGATAGATGGATGGATGGACAGGTGAATGGATGGATAATGGATGATGAATGGATGCATAGATAAGGGAAGATGGATGGATGAATAAATGAATAGATGGATGGATGGACAGGTGGATGGATGATCGATGGATGATGAATGGATAGATGGATGGATAATGGAAGACGGATGGATGAATGAATGGACGGATGGGTGGATGATAGATGGATGAATGAATGGACAGATGATAGATGGATGGATGAATGATAGATGAATGATGGATGATGAATGGACAGATGATGGATGGATGGGAAGCAGTGGTCTACTGAGTGGGATTGTACAGGCTTATGACCAATTGTTAAAAAGTTTTAAAATATTGTGGGCCAATCGACATCATGTTGGTAGCTTGGAATCAGCCATGATGGGAATATTTACATCATGGAAATCGACAAACACTACAAATCAGGCCCTCTCATTCACCCCCGAAGTCACTTTACCAAAAAAACATCACTGATGGAATAGAAGGAAGAAGGAAAAGAAGGGGAGAATGGAGACGAAGCGGCAGTATCTATGTGTAAACAGTCCTCCAAGTGGGCTATCCTCCCATTATCTCCATGCGGATACACTTACTTTATTCTCTGCCTGAAACACCATTACTCAGCTTTGCCTGAATAACCGGAACTTGCCCAAAACTCAGCTCAAGTATCACCTCTTTTAGGAAAGCCATCCCTGAGGTCTGCCCTTAGTCTGTGTGAGATAACCCCCGCACCCGGCATGCTCCCACCGCATGCTGTAATGACCTCCCTCTGCCCTCTCAGGCAACACCTACAATGCAGAGTGGCCACTGTCCATGTAGCCAGCCCCACTAAGCTCTCAGCTGACTCAGCACCTATGCATCCTAGCTCCTGGTGCCCAAAGCTCAGCACAAACCCAGGCACACAGTCACCCCCCAATAAGTACATTTTGAAATAAAGCAACAGTTTTAACCGCAAGGCGGAGCAAAAGTGTTTACTGGTGAAAGGTTTTAGCCTCAAAGAGCTGCACTTATTCTATCCCAGTCATAACTGCATCATTGGAGATTTTTCAAGAGTTTAAGCTTTTCAAGTCCACTTTCCCCTAGATTGTGGTTTTCCATTAAAGCAGTTAACCTATATTTACCACAAAACAGTGCAGTGTGTCACTGACCCACTTTGTTTCATTTCTTTGCTACTCAATGACAGCCACATGTCACTATGAATTGCATTTTTAAATAAAGAATTAAATATATTTGCCCTGGATTTACCCAAGCGAGCTCTGAGTGCATTGGGATTCACCCTGGGGTTCCATTGCCTAATCTATTAAAGTGGCTTCAAGCAACTACTTAAGCTTTCTCATCCTTAGCTATCCAATCCATTAAGTGAAGCCAGAAGACTAAAAATAACACAGACCAGAAGCTACCACACTGCCCTGTGCCAGGGTAAGGCAGGCTCACCAGCGCTGACCTCAACGATGGCCAGTATTACTGTGAGCGGAGCTACACACAGCTGTCACCACTGGAGAAAAAGGAAACGTCTTCGTCTGCTTGGGCTGCCATAACAAAACACCACAGGCTGGGTGACCTAAACAACAGAAATGTATTGTCTCACAGTTCTGGAGGCTGAAAGTCCAAGATCAAGGTGCCCGTAGGGTTGGCTTCTGGGGAGATCTTTTTTCCTCGGCTTATAGCTGGCCACCTTCTCACTGTGTCCTCACATGGCGTTTCCTCTGTGTACACACAGAGAGAGAAGGAGCTCTGGTGTCTCTTCCCCTCCTTATAAGGACGTTACCCCTATTGGATTATGGACCCACACTTTTGATCTCATTTAACCTTAATTATCTTCTTAAAGGCCCTATGCCCAAATGCAGTCACGGGGGGATGGGGGGAGGGCATAGAGTTTCAACATATGAATTTGGTGAGGGGAACCACAATTCAGTCCATAACGGAAAACTACTGAGCACCTACTGGGTGCTAATACCTACTATGCTTCACAAGGGAAAGAATCTTTCTCCACTCTCTTGGAAGGAAAAAACTAGACCTCTGTTCTGGGTTGAATTATGTCCCCCACCCAACTTCCTATGTCAAAGTCCTAACCCCCAAGAACGTCATAATGTGATCTTATTTGGAAATAGGGTCACTGCAGATGTTATTAGTTAATATAAGGTCATACTGGAGTAGGGTGGCCCCCAATCCAATATGACTAGTGTCTTCATAAAAAAGGGGAAATTTGGACATAGACGGGCACACTGGGAGAACACCATGTGAAGATGAAGGAAGAGATCAGGGTGACAATGCCACAAGCCAAGGAACTCCAATGACTGCTAGCAAACTGCCAAAAGCTGGGGGAAAAAGCATGTAACAGATTCTCCCTCACAGCATTCAGGGGGAAACTTGACCTTGGACTTTCAGCCTCCAGAACTGTGAGACAATAAGTTTCTGTTGTTTAAGTGGCCCAGTTTGAGATACTTTGCTGTGGCAGCCCTAGGAAACTAATACAAGCTCTCTTTCAACATCCCCTAACTCACTCCTCCCAGGAAAGAAGAGGACTTCCCTAGTTGGCAGATTGGGAGAAGATACTGAACACATGATGCCTGGTGTCTTCTGGATTCTCTCTTTTGGAGCCAATCACCTTCCAGACTTACTTTTTCCTTCTCTGCCCTGTTCCTGGGGTTGACCAGCCCTACAAGTGGGGAGGGGAGGTGAGCAAGCCCATTTATCCCTCACCTCTAAGCCTGTTTTCCAACCAGCTTTTTCTGTAATAATGCTGATCTTCTGACCCCCGTCTGTCTGAATTCTCTGTTAGCTTCATCAACTGGCTCTAAACTCTGGGGTGAGAAGGGGGGCAATAATTATCACCCTTCAAACCTTGGCAGTGCCCTTCACATAGCTCCATCACTGAATTCTCATGACACTCCCACACTCTCAGGTACAAGGGAAGCAGCTGAGACTCATGAAAATTTTGTATCTTGACCATAGTCCCAGGACTACTGGGTGGGGAGCCAGGAGTCCAACCCACATCTTCTGACAGCAAATCCTACATTCTTTCAATGAGAATCACTGTTCTGACTTATTACAGCAAGTCAAGTATTCAACAAGAAGACGAAAAAAGGTAAAAGTCTTTGTTAAAGATGTTAAGAAGAGTAGAAGAGAAAAGTCCAGTTAGTTACCATTGAGAGCTAATAAAGGTGATTAGGCCTGGGCTCTTCCAAGCCAGATAGTACTTAGTCACCTACTAAACTACCCAAGAGGAACAGCTTTTCCATGCTGGGGGAAAACTCTGAAAATTTTAAGCTTATTAGTAAGACTGGTTCAAGTACAGTCCTACTTAAGTATAAAGCCAGAACTACTTGGACACAGGTAATGTCCGTTGGCCTGTAGACTCGAATAAGCTGCCACCATTAAAAAAAATAATAATAACACATTTAGAAAAGAGTTAACACCTATCCTTCTGAAACTATTCCAAAAAATTGCAGGGCAAGGAATACTCCCAAACTCATTCTATGAAGGCACCATCACCCTGATACCAAAACCAGACAAAGATACCACAAAAAAAGAAAATTACAGATCAATATCACAGATGAACATAGATGCAAGAATCCTCAACAAAATACTAGCAAATGAAATCCAACAATATATTAAAAGGATCATACACCATGAGCAAGTGGGATTTATCCCAGGGACGCAAGGATTTTTCAATACCCGCAAATCAATCAGTGTAATACACCACATTAACAAACTGAAGAACAAATACCATATGATCATCTCAGTAGACGCAGAAAAAGCTTTTGACAAAATTCAACACCAATTTATGATTAAAAAAAAACAACTCTCCAGAAAGGGGGCATAAAGGGAACATACCTCAACATAATAAAGGCCATATATGACAAACCTACAGCTAACACCATACTTAATGGTGAAAAGCTGAAAGCATTTCCTCTAAGATCAGAAACAAGACAAGGATGTCCACTCTCACCACTTTTATTCAACATAGTTTTGGAAGTCCTAGCAATGGCAATTAAAGAAGCAAAAGAAATAAAAGGAATACAAATTGGAAAAGAAGAAGTAAAACTGCCACTACTTGCAGATGACATGAAACTATACGTAGATAATCCTAAAGATGCTACCAGAAAACTACTAGAGCTCATCAATGAATTCAGTAAAGTTGCAGGATACAAAATTAATACACAGAAATCTCTTGCAATTCTATAACTAACAATGAAAGATCAGACAGAGAAATTAAGAAAACAATTCCATTTACCAACCCATCAAAAAGAATAAAATGCCTAAGAATAAACCTACCTAAGGTGACAAAAGACGTGTACTCTGAAAACTATAAGATGCTGATGAAAGAAACCAAAGATGACACAAATAGGTAGAAAGATATTACACATTCTTGGACTGGAAGAATCAATATTGTCAAAATGACTATACTACCCAAGGCAATCAACAGATTCAATGCAATCTCTATTAAATTACCAATGACATTTTTCACAGAACTAGAACAAAAAGTATTTTAATTTGTATGCAAACACAAAAGACCCCAAATAGCCAAAGCAATCTTGAGAAAGAAAAAAGGAGCTGGAGGAATCAGGCTCCCTGACTTCAGACTATATACCACAAAGCTACAGTAATCAAAACAGCATGGTACTGGCACAAAAACAGACTTATAGATAAATGCAACAGGATAGAAAGCCCAGAAATAAACTCACATACCTATGGTCAATTAATCTATGACAAAGGAGGCAAGAATATACAATGGAGAAAAGACAGCCTCTTCAATAACTGGTGCTGGGAAAACTGGACAGCTACATGTAAAAGAATGAAGTTAGAACATTCTCTAACACCGTACACAAAAGAAACTCAAAATGGATTAAAGACCTAAATGTAAGACTGGACACTTTAAAACTCTTAGAGGAAAACATAGGCAGAACACTCTCTGACATAAATCACAGGAATATCTTTCTGCAACCACCTCCTAGAGCAATGAAAATAAAAATAAACAAATGGGACCTAATTAAACTTAAAAGTTTTTGCAGAGCAAAGGAAACCATCAACAAAACAAAAAGACAACCCTCAGAATGGGAGAAAATATTTGCAAATGAAGCGACTGACAAGGGGTTCATCTCCAAAATATACAAACAGCTCATGCAACTCGATATCAAAAAAACAAACAACCCAATCAAAAACAATGGGCAGAAGATCTAAATACACATTTCTCCAAAGAAGACATACAGATAGCTAAAAAGCACATGAAAAGATGCTCAACATCACTAATTACTAGAGAAATGCAAATCAAAACTACAATGAGGTATCACCTCACACCAGTCAGAATGGCCATCATCAAAAAGTCTACAAACAGGGCTTCCCTGGTGGCGCAGTGGTTGAGAGTCCGCCTGCCAATGCAGGCAACATGGGTTCATGCCTCAGTCTGGGAAGATCCCACATGCTGCGGAGCGGCTGGGCCCGTGAGCCATGGCTGCTGAGCCTGCGCGTCCAGAGCCTGTGCTCCGCAACAGGAGAGGCCACAACAGTGAGAGGCCCGTGTACTGCAAAAAAAAAAAAAAAGTCTACAAACAATAAATGCTGGAGAGGGTGTGAAGAAAAGGGAACCTTCCTACCCTATTGGTGGGAATGTAAATTGGTACAACCACTATGGAGAACACCTTAAATAACTAGAAAAAGAACTACCATATGATCTGGCAATCCCACTCCTGGGCTTATATCTAGAGAAAATCATAATTCAAAAAGAGACATGTACCCCAATGTTCACTGCAGCACTATTTACAATAGCCAAGGCATGGAAGCAACCTAAATGTCCATCGACAGATGAATGGATAGATAAAGAAGGTGTGGTACATATATAGAATGGAATATTACTCAGCCATAAATAAGAATGAAATAATGCCATCTGTAGCAATATGGATGGACCTAAAGATTATCATACTAAGTGAAGTAAGTCAGACAGAGAAGACAAATATCATATGATATCACTTATATGTGGAATGTAAAAAAATGATACAAATGAACTTATTTACAAAGCAGAAATAGACTCACAGACATAGAAAACAAACTTATGGTTACTGAATGGGAAAGGAGGGTGAGGGATTAATTAGGAGTTTGGGATTAACATATACACACTACTATATAACAAACAGATAATCAACAAGGACCTACTGTATAACAAAGGGAACTCTACTCAATATCCTGTAACAACTTAATGGGAAAAGGATCTCAGAAATAATGGATATATGTATATGTATAACTGAGTCACTTTGCTGTACCCCTGAAACTAACACAACATTGTAAATCAACTATACTCCTAAAATAAATAAATTAATTAATTTAATTTAATAGTGGGAACTCACAACTTTCCACTATAGACCCATTTTTTAAAAATTCTTTGAGTTTTTATTTCTAGTGCCATCTGTCACATTCCCCTTAATAGTTTTTTTTTAAATTTTGATTGGTGCATATTTAGGTATACATGAAACTTTTTCAGATTCTTTTCCATTTTAGGTTATTACAATATATTGAATACAGTTCCCTATACCACACGGTAGGTCCCTGTTGTTTATCTATTTTATATATAGTAGCATGTATCTGATAATCCCAAACTCCTAATTTACCCCACCCCCTCCTTTCCCCTTTGGGAACCATAAGTTTGTTTTCTATGTCTGTGACTCTACTTCTGCTTTGTAAATAAGTTCATTTGTATCATTTTTTTAGATTCTACATAAGTGATACCATATGGTATGTCTTTCTCTGTCTGACTTACTTCACTTAGTATGATAATCTCTAGGTCCACCCATGTTGCTGCAAATGGCATTATTTCACTCTTTTTCATGGCTGAGTAATATTCCTCTCTCCCTCTCTCTCTCTCTCTCTCTCTCTCTCTCTCTATATATATATATATATATATATATACCACATTTTCTTTATACATTCATCTGTCAGTGGACATTTAAGTTGCTTCCATGCACTACAGAGCCATTTTTTTCTCTTCATCTCTTCTTTCCTCGTACCTGCCAATTGTTTAGACTGCTGGTGGTGGCTAGTATCATTGAACATCAGGGTTAAAGAGGTGGGAGTACTCTGAAATGAATATCTTCTTAAGAAACCATCCTATGTCCAAACTATAGAACAGAAGTACACTTTTGCTTGTAACTCACTAACTGACCTGATAAAGGCAATGGAATGATCTAGACACACTAAAAATAAAATTTAATCTAGATCTGTACAAACTTCTCTTAGAAACATACGTTAAAATACAATCAACAACACAAGAACAGGTGGGAAAGACAGGAACAAATGTGATTCCATGTCATCTAGAAAACGGAAAGCTCAAGGAGACAACTGTGTCGTGTGGCTGTGAAAGAAAAAAGAAAACACGACATGCCATAAAAGCTAGGAAGGGATCTACAAAAATGAAGGATCGTGATCAAAGCACAGCTGGAATAATGGGATCAGCTACAGGAAACACAACTCATTTCAAAGAGGTCTTTGACAGTTTGGAGAACAACCCAGAAAAGGAAGCAGCAAGAATCCTGTGTGGGGCTTCCCTGGTGGCACAGTGGTTAAGAATCCACCTGCCAAGGCAGGAGACACGGGTTCGAACCCTGGTCCAGGAAGACCCCACATGCCGCGGAGCAACTAAGCCCGTGCGCCACAACTAGAGCCTGCGCTCTAGAGCCCGCGAGCCACAACTACTGAACCCACGTGCCACAACTACTGAAGCCCATGCACCTACAGCCCGTGCTCCACAACAAGAGAAGCCACTGCAATAAGAAGCCCACGTACCTCAATGAAGAGTAGCCCCCGCTCGCCGCAACTAGAGAAAGCCTGCTTGTAGCAACGAAGACCCAACGCAGCCATAAATAAATAAATAGATTTATTTAAAAAAGAATCCTGTGTGGTCTAAAAACAAAGCCCAAGGTATGAGAGCTATAGGAAATGGCGAAGTTTAACCTGGAAAGAGAGATAAAGGGAAGACACAGCCACAGTCTTCAGATATTTGAGGGCTCTCGGGCCAACTGGTGAAGGCACCAGAAGAGGGGATTTCAGCTCAATATAAATTAAAATTAGAGATGCCCCCCCAAAATGGAAAGAGGCTGCTTTGTGATAGAATTTTTTTTTTTTTGCGGTACGCGGGCCTCTCACTGTTGTGGCCTCTCCTGTTGCGGAGCACAGGCTCCGGACGCCCAGGCTCAGCGGCCATGGCTCACGGGTCCAGCCGCTCCGCGGCATGTGGGATCTTCCCGGACCGGGGCACGAACCTGTGTCCCCTGCATCGGCAGGCGGACTCTCAACCATTGCGCCATCAGGGAAGCCCTGTGATAGAATTTTGATCTCTGGTAGTATTCAGGGGAACAGATAGAGGCCCATAGGTCACAGATGTTATAAAAGGGGTTCCTGTATTAAGACAAAGGTGAGTTTGGATGACCACCAATGTTCTTCACAGCTCAAC
Source organism: Globicephala melas (assembly GCF_963455315.2). Taxonomy (NCBI): domain Eukaryota; kingdom Metazoa; phylum Chordata; class Mammalia; order Artiodactyla; family Delphinidae; genus Globicephala; species Globicephala melas. The sequence continues at coordinate 13,293,337 of NC_083317.1, read as the reverse complement.
AATAAAATCCAACCCAGACCCCAAGGTGATGTTGATACCTCTAACCTGAGCCCTAAGCTCCTTGTTGGGGGGACTTCTTGCTAATCACGCAACTTGACTTGCACGCACACCTAAAGATCCAAACTTCTAGTCACCTGGGATGCACCTGGCATGAGAAAATCAAGAAAGGGATTCTTTTTTAGTTCCCTAGGCTGTAGCAATACGCTTTGTTTCTGTCTGGTAATGGCTTTGCTGGCAGGTGGGAGGAAAGAGCACAGGGCGGGAGCACATAAGCGCAGCAGAAGGGTGAAGCGATGTGCAAGCTGACAGTCGGGGACACACCCACCTGCCAGCCTGTGTGCATCTGGCCAAGTTCATTTCAGGCTTGCCAGTCCTTAACCAAACCAGAAGCAGCCCCAGACAAGGCCACCCTAATGCGGAAAACATCGTGGGAGACCTTGGCAGTGACCCAGATCAAGGTAAAGACTGTACCAACCATTAAATTATCATAATAATGGATACCATTTATCTAGCCTCCTACTGTGTCAGGTTCTGTGCGTATATAATCTATAATCATCACTGTCAAACCGGTAGAGAAGCTGTCGTACCAATGTTAAAATGACGGTACAAAAGCACAGAGGCTAAGAGGCCTGCCCAAAGCCATGCCAATAGTTAATAAAGAAAGATACGGGGCTTCCCTGGTGGCGCAGTGGTTGAGAGTCCGCCTGCCGATGCAGGGGACGCGGGTTTGTGCCCCAGTCCGGGAGGATCCCACATGCCGCGGAGCGGCTGGGCCCGTGAGCCATGGCCGCTGAGCCTGCGCGTCCGGAGCCTGTGCTCCGCAACAGGAGAGGCCACGGCAGTGAGAGGCCCGCGTACTGCAAAAAAAAAAAAAGATACGAACCCAGATGTATCTGGCCGCGAGGCCATGGTCCTGGCCTCACACCACATCATGCTGCCTCTCTCATGCTGACTCCTGCCATTAAGTCCTCAGACTCACATTTAGAAAGGAGGCATCTTCTAAACATAAATGAAGATAAAGAGCGGGACTTCCCTGGCGGCCCAGTGGTTAGGACTCCACACTTTCACTGCCACGGCCTGGGTTCAATCCCTGGCCAGGGAACTAAGATCCCGTGCACCGCGCGGCACAGTCAAAACATAAAAAGAAGATAAGTAGACCACAGTCAGTAAAGCAAATGGTGCCTCGGACCCCACCACCCTGGGGCAAACACCACCCCTCTCCTCTGTTTAATGAAGTCCGAGGTCTTGAAAAGGCACACACACACAACTACACCACATGCTTCCGCCCGAAAGAGTCAGTGTGTAAATGGCAGAGTGGGTGTCGTGCCAAGGAGCGGGGGCTGGTTTATTTCAGTCTCAGTGTTAAGACAGCCAGCACCAGGTTGAGGCTGAGAAATGCTCCTTCTAATTAAAACTTTATTTTCAAACACATGTCACACTTGCAACATGGTGAGACTCATTTCTTGCTTTGTGGATGTCTCGGAGTAGAAGCAGCTGCTCTGTGACAGCCTCTTCCATTCATTCTAGGATAACCAGAGGATCCCCAGGGGCAAAGATTCGTGGTGACACCCAGGACAGTGGCACCGTGGGCCCTTCCAGCACTCAAGAGGGCAGCAAAATCAAGCATGGAGAGAGGCAACTGTAAATCTAGTCAATACTGCAAGAGCCTGCCCACCCTGTCGAGGAGCAGCCCGACAAATCTGCATGGAGATCCAGAAACAATGTCCCTTGTCCCCAGCAGGTTGGAAAGTGGAGTCCAGCCCAGGCACTCCCAAGCAGAACCGGGGCAGCCCTGGAAAACGGGAGGGAAGCAGGGTGTCACAGACCCCTGATTATTGTTGAAAAAGGAGTCGGAAAATCCATTAAGCACACTGTATCCCAATCGCCTATCACTCTCCACGGCCCCGTGGACTCCAGCAGGACGCTGCTGCAGTGGGGACTGCATCTGCTTTAGGTCCTGCTGCACCTAAGGGCACATACCCAACAGGTATGAACCCGCTACATCAAGACTTCAATACCCGCTTATTGAATTAACACCGTAGAGCAGACATTTTTTTTTTTTTTTTGCAGTACGCGGGCCTCTCACTGTTGTGGCCTCTCCCGCTGCGGAGCACAGGCTCCAGACGCGCAGGCTCAGCGGCCATGGCTCATGGGCCCAGCCGCTCCGCGGCACGTGGGATCTTCCCGGTCCGGGGCACGAACCCGCGTCCCCTACATCAGCAGGCGGACTCTCAACCACTGCGCCACCAGGGAAGCCCTGGAGGAGACATTTTGGGTGGCCTCCAAACCCAGCTGCCTCTGAACAAGGACCTTCCTTGAAGAGCAGCTCTTCTTAACCAATGTGAAAATCAGGGAGACGAACAGAAAGAAAGAATTGATGGAAATCTGGAGGAGCGGAATTCTGTGAGTTTCAAATCCTTCATCCACCACGTCCTACATGGGTAAACCCACTCAGGGCCCAGCTATCCATCAGGCCCCAAAGCCCCACAGCACTGTGTGTCCTGAAATTTCATCTTCCCACTCACCCCTGTAGGATGGGGACCCTACAGGCCGTGGAGGACCCTCATGATCTGAGGTCTTCCCAGGTACAGCCAGGTCAAGAGCTAGAAAATGACACTCCATTCTTCTACCATGTACGGCGGCCCAGGAACAGAGCCTGCAGGTAACACCATTTCCACAAGACAGAGCAAAGACCACAAGTGGTCAGGTGGGTTGAGTGCCATGAAGGTCTCCCTTGGGATAATAAAGCCACAAAGGAACAGTGAGTTAAGAGCAAGTCTAGGGCACCAACCTCCTTCCCACTCCTCCCTCTGTAGCCCACGCATCCTCCCACTGGTCCCAGGAAAGCAGCCCCAGGTGTTTCTCAGGCCGGGCCATTCTTATCCTCACGTCACTTACGGTAGCGACCATGCAGGGATGCAGACACCAAGAGGCTGGTTGTTGCGTGAACATTTTATAAGTCATTGAGGCGTTTTCTAGGAGCCTGTAAAATTCAGACGGCAATCTCAAGACAAAGAAGTGGAAGCGTTTAATACCACCATTGCCTGAGAGTGTGGAAACAGGAGGCAGAGAGGAGCCAAAAGGCTAACTCTGGAACGATAAGTCAAACTTCAGAGATGTGAAGGAAAGGGAACGCTTGTGCACTGTACGTGGGAATGTAAATTGGTGCAGCCACTATGGAGAACGGTATGGAGGTTTCTCAAAAAACTAAAAACAGAACTACCATATGACCCAGCAATTCCACTCCTGGGCATATATCCGAAAAAAAACAAAACACTAATTCAAAAAGATATATGCACCCCAACGTTCACAGCAGCATTATTTACAATTGCCAAGATACGGAAGCAACCTAAGTGTCCATCAACAAATGAATGGATGAAGAAGAGGTGTTATATATACAATGGAATACTATTTGGTCATAAAAAAGAACAAAATTTTGCCATTTGCAGCGACAGGGATGGACTTGGAGGGCATTATGCTAAGTGAAATAAGTCAGACGGAGAAAGACAAATACTCTATCTCTTACATGTGGAATTTAAAAAATACAACAAACTAGTGAACGAAACAAAAAAGAAACAGACTCACAGATACAGAGAACAAACTACTGGTTACCAGTGGGGAGTGGGGGGCAATACAGGGGTGGGGAAGAAGGAGGTACAAACGATTGAGTGTAAGATAGGCTGAAGAATGTAATATGCAACACAAGGAGTATAGCCAACATTTTGTGATAACTGTAAATGGAAAGTAACCTTTAAAAATTGTAATAAAACTCCTCACTGCTCCCTGGAGGCCAGCTGCGCCACCATCATCCTGCCACTAAGTCAAAGGAGAACCACAGGGCTTCCCTGGTGCACAGGGGTTGAGAATCCGCCTGCCGATGCAGGGGACACGGGTTCGTGCCCCGGTCCAGGAAGATCTCACATGCCGCGGAGTGGCTGGGCCCGTGAGCCATGGCCGCTGAGCCTGCGTGTCCGGAGCCTGAGCTCCGCGACGGGAGAGGCCACAACAGTGAGAGGCCCACGTACGGCAAAAAAAAAAAAAAAAAAAAGGAGAACCACAGGTGGGTGAAATGACATCCTTCAGGGTCAGGATAACAGGGGCCAAGGGAGCATCCACAGCGAGATGTATTGAGCACTCCATTTACGTATGACAAATCCTCTGTGTCCTGACTGCTGCTCTGGGCTCAGCGGTGTGTTTGAACCATGCAGCGCTCCGTTCGACCGCTCCTCATGATTGAGCTCAGCAGTCTTGCCAGGCTCTCAGTGGAGAAGGGAATGGGCTGGGCCGCCCTTCCTCATGGGGAGCCCCAAGACCATTAGAGCCCAGTGGTGGTTGTTTGTTTTTAATTGAACTGTAGTTGATTTACAATGTTGTACCAGTCTCCGCTGGAGCCCAGTGGTCTTTGATTTGGAGGAGTCTTGGAGAAGCAGCACCTTGTGCGAAGCTGCCTTGCCCACAGCCCACAGGGACAGAATGGGAGTCACATCACTACTCGGAGACCTTCCTGTTGGGCGGCCCCTTGGCCTGATGATTCACTGGGGCCACAGGCATCTCAATCTGGAGGCAAGAAAAGACAGGAAGTGGCCCTGGCTGTGACACGGTGACACAGCCAGGGGCGGGTCTTTCCTTCGATTCTAGGACAACTGGATCCTGAAGCTTCAAACCAAATGCATGACAGGTACTCAGAGACCGGGAAAGGAGGTGGGCGAAGCTTGTGCCCAACCTTCACGGGTGCACACGCTGGCGGCCCATCAGTGTTGTTCCAGGTGCCCATGCACAGCCCCAGGCGATAATCCTGAGTAGTCAGCCCAGTGGATCTCAACCCAAGGTGACTTTGACAATGTGTGGAGCTGGGGGAGGGGTGCTAGAGCCTCTAGTGGGCAGAGCCTTGCAAGGCATGGGACAGCCCCTCACAACAAAGATGCATGCAGCCTGAAGGTCAATAGTGCCAAGGTTAAGAAACCCTGCTCTGGGCTTCCCTGGTGGTGCAGTGATGGAGAGTCCGCCTGCCGATGCAGGGGACACGGGTTCGTATCCCGGTCCGGGAAGATCCCACATGCTGCGGAGCGGCTGGGCCCGTGAGCCATGGCCGCTGAGCCTGGGCGTCCGGAGCCTGTGCTCCGCCACGGGAGAGGCCACAACAGGAAGAGGCCCGTGTACCGAAAAAAAAAAAAAAAAAAAAAAAAAGAAACCCTGCTCTAAGCTACCCAGGACATCCTGTTTTCCTTTGCCAGAAGCTAGGGTTTTCAGCCCTACTTCACAGTCCCAGGGGTCGGGGGTTGCGGGTTTGGTCACCGAGACATAAGAGAACATTAATGCTGGCACCAGCCTGAGCACTGCACGGAGATCTTTACAATGAGTCCTCAAACAACCCTCATCCCCTTTCACAGATTAGGAAACTGAGGAACACAGAGGTCACACACTGCGTAGAGGAGGACTTGGGTCCAATTGGCCCGACCCCAGACACTGTATTAACTGGGGGAAAGTATAAAATTATATCTATATTCTGTGTGATCCTCTTTACGTGCTGACTAAAAAACAAAAAAGCAAAAGGGAAGGAAAGAAACAAAGGGAGGAAAGAGGGAGGCAGGACATAGAGATGTATGAGGAAAAAGATCGAAACGTTAACAGCAGCTGTTTACAAGTGATGGGATTTGGTCCACTTTTGTTTTCTTCTCTGTACCTTCCTGTATTTCTACATTCTCTCCAACAAAAATGCCTTTTATGGGCAGAAAAGAAACAATAAACAAAACAAAAATTCCTGCCAAGACAGTCAAGACAGGCATATCCACCTGTAAGGTAATAATAACTGTGCTGACGGAAGAGGTGCAGACTCCACTTGGCAGACGTGAGGGGACACCCTGGGTCATTCGGGCCCATTGCAGCCTCCATGGTAACCGGCACTGGGAAGTCATCCCCCAGAGGCTGTGCCCACAGCACACCTGCAAGGGATCCGCTCCTGAGTAAAGAAGCTGCCCTGAGTCCCAGACAGCTTGTCAGCAGCTCATGCATCTCACAGCGGAAAGCGCCCAGAGGGGGTGAGCCGTGGGCGGCCACGTCAAACCCCTCACCATGCCTGACTGTCTCCGTGCTCGAAATACTCAAAGACAGCTTCTAGAAAAATAAGGTTTCCAGACCATTAAAATTTCCTTTCAACAGTTTAATTAACCGGTAGGAGTGAGAGAAAAAGCAGACTTTTTGTACCCAGAGCCTAATGTGAAAGTTTGTTTTAGGAAAAAAAAGGGGAAGAATTCTAAGGGATACGGAAAAGTTTGCTTTTCCTATTGTTTCCCATAGAATTTGTATCTATTGTATCTAAGTCTCTTTCCACCATAAAAAAAAAACCCTACACAATGTACGGATGCTCATTATCTACTGCATCTTTTTTGTTATCCTTCCTGTTAATTAAAAAATGGCTGGGGACTTCCATGGTGGCCCAGTGGTTAAGAATCTGCCTGCCAATGCAGGGGACACGGGTTCGAGCCCTGGTCCAGGAAGATCCCACATGCCGTGGAGCAACTAAGCCTGTGCACCGCAACTACTGACTGAGCCTGCGCTCTAGAGCCTGTGAGCCACACCTGCTGAGCCTGCTTGCTGCAACTGCTGAAGCCCGTGCGCCTAGAGCTTGTGCTCCGCAACAAGAGAAGCCACCGCAATGAGAAGACCACGCACTGCAACAAAGAGCAGCCCCTGCTCACCACAACTAGAGAAAGCCCGCGCGCAGCAACGAAGACCCAACGCAGCCAAAAATTAATTAATTAATTAATTTTAAAATAATAATAATAATCAATCTGTAGTTACGATCCTAAGAGTCACAGCTGGGTGCCTCCCTCCTTACCAACAGAACAGTGACTGTTCAAGGTCACCATTCTCAGACCACAGTGGACTGGAGAATGACCTCCCCCAGTCTGAATTAGGTCTGACATGAACCAATCAGAAACATCCTACTCCTCCGTGCCTGTGATTGGGTTAGAGCCTGACACGTGACCAGGTTCTAGCCAACAGAACAAGAGGAGATGTCGGCTGTGCAGCTCTGGGAAGAGTTTGCATCCCCTATGGAAAAAAAAGCAAGCTGGAGGAAGTGCCTATCACTTTTTACCAAGTACTCTTACAGGTACTTGCAGTGTCGCAACTCCAGATGCCATCCTCGCCACTGTAGAGGAATAAGCCGAGGATCAAGCAAATACCCTGAGGAGAGTGGAGCGGGAAAATGGAACCAAAGAACTCAATTGTGATGGCATCACCGAATTGTTGAATTAACCCTGGAATCATCATGTGAGATAGTAACCCCCATGTTGTTTTAAGATACTTTTAGTTGGGTCTTTTGTTTCTAGCAGTCAAAACATCCTCACTGATAGAACCCTATACCAAGGCTCACAACTAAGACTTTGAGATCCCACCGCCTCAGTGCTGAACGAGAATGTGTCAGATGGTAGGGACCAGATCCCCAGCAAGGCAGTGAGAGGACAGGTGACTAGAACCTTTATAATGACTTCCTGTCAGTTACCAATCTGTTTCCCAACTCTGCCTCCTCTGCACCCTGACTGTAGCTCACTCCAACAGAAGGTTACACAGATGATATCCTTTAAAACATATTCAAGAGGTAGAAGATGGGGGCTCTAGGGCCCCATGAGAAGAGCAATGAAAGCAAGGATGTGAAAGAACGTACGCATTTATCTCTTCTGCTTTAGCAATTCATAGACTACCAGCTGTTAAAAGGCGTCTCCAAATTTAGACTTTAAATAAACTGACTCATGAATCCATAAGACTTGGGGAAAGGAAAACTTACAAGGCAATTTTTTAGGAATGGAGGTTGGTGACAGGCATAAGCAGTATATAATAGTCAGTTCTTTAATCATCTTGTTAAAGATATGAATTTCACGTAAGGCTTTCTATCCTCAGAAAACAGACATATAACAAATGATAACACCATCTGACTAGACAGAAGATCTCTCTTCTATCTGCCTACAGTTTATTCTTTAAGAACTATCTTCCTGAGACTACCTGGGCATTAAAAATAATTGCTTTTAAATGTATATATATGAAATGTTAAGTGAAAAAAATCCATGTATCACATTACATATATACTGATTCCAAAAAAAGTGCACATGTGTTCAGTGGGAAGACAAGAAGTGAATTTGGGGAGATAAAGATCCTTAAAGTGTATTTTAATGAAATTGCCTTTTTAATGAAGTTACGTAGATAGCTAATATGTGTACATTTTTGAAATGAAGTTGTTTACGTTTTTAATGAATATGTGAACATCCCCAGACATCCGTGACTGTAATTTACCAAAACCACTCAGTGACCTCCTTCCTTTCATTAAGCTCAATCCTGCAAATATCTGAGAGCCAACTACATGCCAGGTGCAGTGTAGGTCTATGGAGAATTCAACCCGGTTTCAGAGATAGTTCTTTCTCGAACATGGGAAGTGAGGGAGAGTGGGAAGGAGGATGAATTTAAACTTTTAAGAATGTGTAATCCGCGCTTCCCTGGTGGCGCAGTGGTTGAGAGTCCGCCTGCCGATGCAGGGGACACGGGTTCGTGCCCAGGTCCGGGAAGATCCCACATGCCGCGGAGCGGCTGGGCTCGTGAGCCATGGCCGCTGAGCCTGTGCGTCCGGAGCCTGTGCTCCGCAACAGGAGAGGCCACAACAGTGAGAGGCCCGCAAAAAAAAAGTGTAATCAGATCAGGAGAGAGGAGTATGAGAGGGGTAAATGCACAAACACAGGGCACACAAACAACCAATGATTAAAAAGAGATATGAAATAATAGAAAGCTTTAAAAGAGGAAGAGATCTTGAGAATCTTAAGAAAGGCTTCATGAGAGAGGTGCCACTGGAAATGGCTCTCTAAGGATGAAGAATTTGGTAGACAGGCATTTTCAGAGAGTTGGAGCAGCTTAAGCAAAAGCAAAGAAAGAGAAAACTCCAAGAATTCTGGGAACAGTGCTTAGTATCAAGTTGGGCTGGAATGCATGGTAGGTACAGGCAAACCATGAATTAACAAACAAAAAACAGACAGAGCGACCTGGTGGGACTTGAGGCCAGGCTGAGGCACCTGCCTTGGTCTGACAGGCAAGGGAAGGTTAGGTGAAGTGTGATTTGGCAGTGACACTCTGGAGCTGCGCTTCAGAAAAACGAATCCAGCAGCCGTGGGTGATAAGGTGTGGTGCTGGAGAAGCGTCGAGTGGAGACCTCTGCAGTAACTCGGGGCACAGCACGGTGTATAGCCCCAGGGCTGGCAGCATGGCTGGCACAGAGTGGACAGCTCCACAAATACCTGCTAAACTGAATTAGACTCCTTGTCTAAAGGGATCGGATGGATCTCATTTTTTCTGTACTTTTGACAGGCTCCTAATGCACATTATGCACTAGATAATGATGCAACGTGTCCCTAGGACACGCCTCCTGCCTCCGTCTTCTACTACAAATGATCCAGTCCAAGAAGCAGAGAGACGAAGCCCCAGGAATCAAGAGGACCCCTCTGCCTTCTCGTTCGCAATAAAGAATACTCTTTGTCCTAGAGCAAACATGAGGAAGGTACAGTTGTCCCTCGGCAGCCACGGGAGGACTGGTTCTAGGACCCGCTACAGATACCAAACTCCGCAATGCTCAAGTACCTTGTGTAAAATGGCATGGTACAGTTAGCCCACCGTATCCGCCGTGCCATGTCCGCGGATTCAACCAACTGCAGATCGAATTGGTTGAATCAGCACATTCAACCTCCATAACCTGTGGATACGGAGGGCTGACTGTATAGAAGATCAGCTAAAACTACAGGAGAGGCCAGAGTGGGGAAGAGCTTCAGGCCCAAAAAAGAACACCTCATGGGCTCAATATGAAATAACATGTTTTATCCTTCTACACTCCTACAAATGAAAAGTCACACTAGATTGGTCCTAAAAATTAACAAGAACATATACCCACAGAATCAACACAAAATCAGACTTGGAGAAAAGTGCACTTACAATGTGATTCAAGGTTCTCTGAGTATATGAAAAGATGTCTGTCTGTGTTCTTAGGGAGGACACAGTAAAGTACTTGTAAAGCAAAGAGACATGATGCTTCCAATGCACTCTCAAATGGATCGGGGGAAAGAAAAGTGTGTGTGTGTGTGTGTGTGTATAAATGTGAGTTTAAGTGTACATATGGATAAATGTGTACAGGTGTAAAAGTGTGTAGATATATACTTATATACATGGAGAGAATTATAAGAGCAAATGGGGCAGATAACTGGTAAATTTGGGTGAAGGGTCTATGAAAGTTTCTTACACGATTCTTGCAACTTTTCTGTAAGTTTGAAGAAATATCAAAACAAACAGTTGTAAGAATGAGGAAGCTATATATTGAGAAGATCTTTAAAATCCACTGTTAAGTGATAAAATGAACAGATCCAGAATAGGATGCATGGAATGCTACCATTTGTGTAAAAGGCAGAGAGGAAAAGAGGGAGGGAGGAGATAAATATATAGATATAGAGACACAGATAGATATAGATATACACACATACGTGTAGTTATCGCTATATACCGGTAATGACACCTAAGAAACTGGAAACATTCGTAGCTTCTCTGTAGGGGGAATAGGGTAGTTGAGGAAGAGAGGTAGAAGGGAAGTTTTCATTATAAACTCTCTTACATATTTTTAATTTTGAACTATGTGACTATATTATTACCTATTCAAATATGTAAATAAACAAAATACAATTGCCTTGAAAAAGACGTTAAAGGAAAATAACAGTAAAAGCATATGGTTTGGGCTCAGACCACAGAAACATAGAAAATGGAATTAAAGCCACCTGGCAGGGTCCTGCCCAGATGTGACCCCATGGGTCGCTGTGCTTGGAGAGCTGCCTGTTTAGAAAGGACTTGTTCCAGACCAGCAGAGCTGGGGGCTTGGAAAACATGTGCTATCAAGTTGCAGCCTAAATTGGATAGAAATTTCCCCTGAAATAAACTATGTAATTTACTTCCAAAAGACAATTCCCCATAGCCGTGTTCTCCACACTGATATTGTTCATTCTAAGAAGTAATCATCTGGCGCATGGTCCATCTGTCCTGCATGTGACGGCCACAGCCTGCAAAGTCCTGGTGAACAGCTCCGGAAGCCGGTGCTGGCGGAAACCCATTCCTCAGCAGGATATGACCAAATGGAAACAACATCCAACTGCCTTGCAGCAGCCACGCACCCTTGGAGAGAATGCCTACAAGCCATTCATAGGTTGTGTCACCGAAGGAAAGACATTCTTGAACCTAAGCAATATTTTTAAGACTTTCCAAGATGCTCATAGAGGATTTCAGTATCCAGCAATTCAGAATGGGGAAATGGAGCTTCTCACCTGTCTAGACTCACCCTCTGTTAAACTTCATGGGGACTGGGCAAGTTCTCAGACAACAATAGGAAGATAAGAAGATACCATGTCTGGGGAAGCCAGAGTGAGAAGGTAGCTTCCAGAACTCATCGGACTTTCTGGCTGTCAGAACACCAGGCAGGGGACCCCGAGGCACCTCTTTGTCCCTTAAGGAAACCCATGGCTGCTCTCAGGTCTCAGCTCCATCACTCAGTTTCTAGTGCTTTGGGGGAGTACTTGGCTGGGCACATCTGTGTGTGTGTTTGTGCCTGAAACTGCCACAGGAACTGTAATGAGAAATTTAATTGATATTAGCATCTGAACAGGCGAAGGGGGAGAGTAAGAAAGCAGGACATGAGTTGAGTAAAAGAGGATCCTTCTCCCCCAGAACTTAAAGATAATGGACTAAGGAACTCCCAGTCTAGCAGAGGGAAACAAACGTCAATTACAAACATCGTAAGGATGCACTCATCCCATCAGCCTGGAGTGCTAGCTACTCCATTGTCCTAAGAAGGCACGATGGGCACGTTGTTAATCAACTATGCTCCAATATAAAATAAAAATTAAAAAAAAAAAAAGACAGGCAGCGGCAGAAAGGAAGGGCACACAGCACATGAAAAGAGCACCTAGTTGTTAGAAACCTGGATTCCAACCCAGCTCTCCCTGAAGGGCTGTATGTGATTGGGCCAGTTACTTATCTTCTGAGACTCAGTTTCCTCAACTATAAAATGGAAAACACAACGCCTACTTTCAGAACTGTCCTAATAATGAAATTTAATTAGCAGTTAAAATTGAAAGTGCCTAACACAGAGCCTGCCAGGTAGCAGACCCTTGGCTAACAAAGCTTTTCTCCCTCATCTGCTTACATCAGACTCAATAAATAAAGCCTCGGTTATGGGTTGAACATGCCGAAAAGGCATGTTGCAGGCTGAGGCCGGATGATACGCCTACAAGCCAAGAACACCAAGGATTGTCGGCAACCACCAGAAGCTGGGAAGAGGCATGGAACAGACTGTCCCAAAGAGCCTCCAGGGAGAACCAACCCTGCTGACACCTCGACTTTGGAATTCTAGCCTCCAGACCATGAGAGAATAAATGTTGCCTTAAGTCACCTAGTTTTGGTACTTTGTTGCGGCAGCCCTAGGAAACTAATACATCCACCTCCCGCTCTCCCTCTTTAAAGGAAAAATGAAATTCCTGACATGCCTCAGGAAATAGGATACTTTCACAAATATAAATAACATTCCAGGAAAGGCGATCTTCAGTAACAAGCCTTTGCAGAAGAAGGAGAGATATGAGAAATACACGGGTGTCTTATTGGTCTTTTTTCTTTTTTGCCTCCTCTTCCTCCCTGCCCCCTTCCTACTGGGAGCATCCACTATTTGGGGTTCTTCATTCTTCCCAGAGGGATGAAGACACAGCTAAAAATTGACCTTCTAATATAGTGCAGAAGGTCAGGACCATGAACCCCACCACTGCAGAGGCAGGTTCACACCCCACACACTTTCCACCTTCCCAGAGACGCTGAAACATGCCCCACCCAGTAAGACTGCTGACCACTTCTTCTAGCAAGGAGGAGAGGTGCCTGGATTTTTTTTGATGTTACAACCTGCTGGCAGCCAACCATAGGTCAACTGGGATGGAAAGAAGAAAAAGAAGGGTCAAACCAAAGCAGAAAATCACTTTCTAGATGTCTATGTAGCTGGAAGGAATAGAAGTGATGCTTGGGTCTCACTTTACCCAACCAAAGTTAGCCAAGTCCAACCCCTTCCTTTGGTCTTCCATATCTACCTGTGCCATGGTCTGAATCTTTGTGTTCCCTCAAACTTCATATGTTGAAATCCTAATGCCTAAGGTGATGGCATTAGGACGTGGGCCTTTGAGAGGTGCTTAGATCAGAAGGGTGGAGTCCTCATGAATGGGATTAGTGCCCTTATAAAAGAGATCCCACAGAGCTCCCTCAGCCCTTCCACCATGAGAGGACACAGCAAGACGTTGGCAGTCTGCAACCCAGAAGAGGGCCCTCACAGGAACCCGACCATGCTGGCACCCTGAACCTAGACTTCCAAGCTCCAGAACTATGAGAAATAAATGTCCGTTTTTGTTTTTGTTTAATTTTTAATTTATTTATTTTATTTTTTGGCTGTGTTGGGTCTTTGTTGCTGTGCACGGGCTTTTTCTCTACTTGTGGCAAGTGGGGGCTACTCTTCATTGCGGTGCACGGACTTCTCATTGCAGTGGCTTCTCTTGTTGCGAAGCATGGGCTCTAGAGCGTGCAGGCTTCAGTAGTCGTGGCACGGGGGCTCAGTAGTTGTGGCTCGTGGGCTCTAGAACGCAGGCTCGATAGTTGTGGCGCATGGGCTTAGTTGCTCTGCGGCATGTGGGATCTTCCTGGACCAGGGCTCGAATCTGTGTCCCGTGCACTGGCAGGCGGATTCTCAACCACTGCGCCATCATGGAGGTCCCAAATTTCTGTTGTTTTGCAGCCACACAGTTTCTGGTTATTTCATTATAGCAGCCCAAATGGACTAAGACAACCTGCTATTCCATCAACACCAATGGTATCCTCGCTGGAATCCACAAAATCCATTAAATGGTTTGAACCAGTAACAAAGAAGCCGTTTGTTTGGATATGTGGGTCCAAAAGGCTGCATGTACGGTTATCAGCTATCTGATAAGACTCAACCGGAGTGAGACAAGAGTGGTCATGGCTTTGGCCATTGTTTTTATTCTCCTCCCTTCCCGGTTCCACCAGATTTTCCAGCTTTCACCTAGCTATTTTGGGGGCTTGGGGAAATTTCCAGTGTCAAGGAATGTAATTACAGAATTAATGACTCAATAGAGCTGGTTCTAATAAGGTCACCAAACCAGTCCACCAGGTGACATGTCTTAGAGAACAGTGAAGAGAGAAATACCAGACAGGGCACTCTGGGACCCACAACCCCTGCCAGGAAGCAATAAGAAGGCATTGATTTCTTCCTCAGCCACCATCACCAGCAACACCTGAATCCGGGGCAGCACCAAGAACTAGGGCAGAAGACAGAACTAAGGGTAGGATTCTCGCTGGAGAAAAGAGGAAACTATGATGCTGAGATAATGGATCAGGTGAGAGGAGTTTCTGCTCAATTCAGGAAGCTGCCTTAAGATGGTTTTCGCCCAGATCATCTGTCTTCGGTTTCCTGGTTCACCCTGGAGTGCACCCTCTGATGCATTTCATAGTTTCCCTTTACGCTCAGCTCTTAATTATTCAAGAATTGCTAATCCAGCTGACAGAAATCTCCAACTTTGGCTGCCTGCCATTTCTCTGCTAGGGAGCATCTCCATTTGAGGGAGGGCAAAGGAAATTTAAGGAAAGGCAATCAGTCAAGCAAGGAATCCTCACAAGCAAACCTCATAGCGGAGTTAGGATGATGAATATGCCTTGGCAGGAACGAATTCAAAATGGAAAAATAAAAACAAAAAAAAAAGGAAAAGAAGAGGCAAAGAAAGATCTCAGAGAGGAAGTCCCATGAATCTTACAGTCAGAATATTTCATTGCTGGAGATCACCTGGGCTCTCTACTTGCTTTTATAGATAAGAAGACTGGCACTGAGAATGACCCCAAATCGCAAAACTGGTTGCTGTTAATAGACCGGTCAGGCCTTCTGTCTCCATCAGGGCACTCCGTACACTGCTCCACCCGCAACATGAACTCGCAGGTACAGTAGGAGGCCAAACCCATGCAAGGTGAGTCTTTAAAAGACAAAATGAACATCACAAGAGGCTTTGCTAGCTGTGGTCCACTGTGAGTGCAAGAGTTGGGTCCTGATTATGTGCATTCAGAGAGGGAAGCAATGAGATCAATTACACTGCAAAGTCTAACACTCAGCTTTGAAAGATGGGACAGACCCAATTCCCACCTTCCACCCAGAGAGTCAGTCCCTGTTTCCAGTGTTCACACCGTAAGGCCTGCCCTCACCCCAATGGCCAGCACCAAGTCTGTTCTGCTGAGTCTGAGTAGAGTGAACATACCCTGTGGATGAGCAACTCCACACATCACCCTAAAAGGACCAATCCCAGGCTCTGTGCAAGACACCAAGATTCACTGAGCATGGAGCAAATGTGAAAGGTGACCCAGGGGTCTCTGTGTGGGAGGACTTCTAGCTTAGTCCTTTCTGTATTATTTGAATCTTAAGCCTCTTCCTTGTTCCCCACCCCAAGTTTCTAGAAGGCTGTCTTTCCACCTCAGTGGTCTCAGGGCTGAGGACATTGCCAGTACAGACTGGGACATTCTAGCCCAGGTGGTGTACGACTTTGGGGAGAGCTTACGACAGCCCACTCCATGATAGAACTTATCTGGGCCAAATTGCTAAAGAGCTGATGTTTTCACAACCATCAAATGTGAGGGCCAAACTATGGCCCCTTCCAACTCTAAAATTCTCGGGATGATTCAATACAGTAAATACTCTAGGTATTCCAACGGAGGAGTTGGGATCAGCCCATCCACTTTCCCAGAGCAGGTCTCTAATTAATGCCTATCAGGTATCATTTGCAAATGGATAAAAGATTCACTGTCTCCCCTCTTGACCTGGGCCCAATCCAACAGTAAACAAGAGCCTGAATCTTCCAAAGGAAGCGTGACTTCTTTCCAGGTGAGGTATGAGCAAGGTGATGTTGTTGGTCTGTTGCCTGTCTTGACTTGCATGGGAGTTACAGGTCCCTGCTTGCCTACAGAGGCACTACAGGGCAACCTGGAACTTCAGTGAACAGCCCTGTTAGGGGAACTGATCAGCCTGAGATTAGTTGTGTTTGCAGGCAAAAGAGCGGCTTGATTTAATCTTCACGGAGATGCAAGGGCACGTCCAGAAGAGTGAGCATGTCAGCTGACAGCAAAGAATCCACTCCTTTGGGGTAACTCACTCTCCTTTTATACTTTCCAAGGATGAGGTTGCCACTTTATCAAAGAGAAAGTGTATCTGATGGTGCAAGTTCTCTACCAGAAGCCACCCTGAGAACAAGTCCCATCCCTCCAAGTTCAAAAATGCTGGTTTAAGAAATGAAAGCAATACGGGTGGCTAGGACCTACAGTGTTCCTTCCTCTGTTAGTTTTGAGAAGACGGCAACACGAATACTTCCAAAGTGAGGAAACATCCTACTTCCTAGTTAGCTCAAAGCAGTGGACCTAAGGCTAGTTCTCTGTGTGAGGGTCTCTGGGTGCAAAAAGGGACTGATGAGTCCTGCAGCGGAGGGGAAATGCAGGAGCCCAGTTTGGCTTTCCTATGCTCAGATCCTGAGTCATCCTTTCTGATGTTAAGTTAGCCTGCCTTTGTCACAGGATACTACACTTGCTAATAACTGCTCTTTATTCTATAAAGGAAATTTTTAGAGGAACTTAACTCTTCTCCCCAGAAGCTCAGAACTTGACTACTGTGGTCTGCTCAGCACAAGAGATATTCCTTTCCTGACAGAGCGTGACAGGAATGATTCCTCTCTTTTTTTTTTTTTTTTTTTTTGGCCATGCTGCACGGCTTGTGGGATCCTAGTTCCTCGACCCTAATCCTAACCCTAACCCTAACCCTAGTTCCCTGACCAGAGATCGAACCCAGGCCCCCCAGCAGTGAAAGCACTGCCTTTCCAGTGAGAGTCCTAACCACTTGACCACCAGGGAATGCCCAGGAATTATTCCTCTTAAAGAAACTATCAAGTACCTTCGAAAATATTGCATTCGTCTCTGACAGGCCTGTACTGGAGACCTCAGAGGGACCAAAAATACAAAGATATTGTCCCTGCCATAAAGGGACCTAGGACACAGAGGACTGCATTAGCCTAGAGCAGTATCCATGGTGCGTGCGTAGCTCAGAAGAAACCAGGTTCAATCACAACTCACCCACTGCCCAGCTGGGTGACCTCAAGGTCAAGCAAGTTACTTAACTACTCAGATTCCTTGTCCATAAAATAGAGATCATGAATCCACCTCACAGGGTTGACATAAGGTTTCGATGATATAATTCACGCAAAAAGCTTAGCTATATACAGGAGTTACTATTATCAGCCATGAATAATTAGAAGCCAAGAAGACCAAAAGTATGAATGTTAAAATAAAGGGCCAGGGCCAAGGAAAACTTTTTTAGGGTGCCAAATGTTTCATTTATTTTTCTAATTTTTATTGCAGTATAGTTGATTTACAACGTTTTATTAGTTTCAGGTGTACGGCAAAGTGAATCAGTTATACATATACATATATATCCACTCTTTTTTAGCTTCTTTTCCCATATAGGCCATTACAGAGTATTGAGTAGAGTTCCCTGTGCTATACAGTAGGTTCTTACTAGTTATCTATTTTATATATAACACTGTGTATACGTCAATCCCAATCTCCCAATTTATCCTTCCCCCCTCTTCACCCCTGGTAACCATAAGTTTGTTTTCTACATCTGTGAAGAAAATTTTAAAGCTAGGAGATGTGGCAACTAGATAAGAGCGAAGGAAGACTGCGAAAAAGTTAAATGTGTTCTTAGCCCGAATTAACTGGTACCATTAAAAAGACTGGAAATTCTTGACCGAAAGATGACTCCTTCCAACTTGCGCTCTGGAGCCAGCAAGATGAGGAGAGCACCCACTGAGTGTAGGCATTGCAGAGAATTGTGAAGAAAAAAAATCAGTGCATCAGTGTTACCTTGTTAGATGCTCCAAACCTCTGAAGTCTTTCAAGCTAGAAAGATCTTTAGAGGTTACTATGCCAGCTTCCTTCCAAAGCCGATGCCCACAATAGGAAACAATTGATTTGTTCAAGATCCCACAGCTAGCTGAAGACAGAGCTCTGCTTACGACCACAAGCACTGATAACTACACAGATGCTTTTCCCCCCAGTCCAACTTTCCCTCACAACAGGCATTCGCCACTCCTCTGGCTGTCTCCCCATTCATTTCTCCCTTCCTCTCCTCTGTAACACTCTCCAACCCCACTCAGTCTCTTTCACACACACAGCAGATGCACAGAAACGTGGGGTGGGTTTTTTTTGTATCCTTCCGTATCAGTGTGTGGGGGGGGGGTGGGGTAAACTACACAGAACATTAAATATATCATCTGAACCATTTTTAAGTGTACAGCTCAGTGGTATTATGTTTACCTTGCTGTGTGACCATCACCACCATCTATCTCCACAACTCTTTGCATCTTGTGAAACTGAAACTCTGTACCCATTAAACAATAACTCCCCATGCCCTCCTTCCAGCCCCTGGCCACCAGCCCTCTACTTTCTGTCTCCATGGATGTGAGTCCTCTCAGTACCTCATGCAAGCGGGATCATACAGTATTCCTCTTTTTGTGGTTGACTTACCTCACTTAGCGTAATGTCCTCAAGGTTCATCCATGTGTCAGAATTTCCTTCCTTCTTAAAGCTGAGTAATGTGCCATTGCACATATATACCACCATTTGTTTATCCATTCATCCATCAGTGGACACAAGTTGCTTTGACTTTTTTGGCCATTGTGATGATGCTGCTGTGAACATGGGTGTACAAATACCTCTTCAAGTCCCTGCTTTCAATTCTTTTGGATATATACCCAGAAGGGGAACTGCTGGATCATACAGTAATTCTATCTTTAATTTTGGGGGGAGATATGTGTATCTTTTTAAAATCATTTCACACTTCTCCCTAACTATAATTAATAGAAAAGCAAGTTTTCCTTTTTATTCAACTAATGTTTAAAAACACCAGCTCTACGCTAGGTCTTGGGCTAGATAGGAAGGTACAATCAATCACGAGCTAAAGTCATGGTCCCTCATCTTGTCGGGGTTTACAATCTAGTGGGACAGACAGACAGGAATCAGATCACGGACAAATATCTGTTTCATCTGCATAGCGAGTACCATGAAGGATCTTAGGAGAGTGTGTACCTCCCCCGGAAAGGCACAAAACAGAAATGTCCAGATAGAAGTGTGTTGTCATCAGAGACTTGACAGAGCAGAGGATAATGACTGAAAAGATTTAGCAGGGAAGGGCAGGACAGGGGAGTTGGGGGAGAGACAATCAAAAGAGTGACTCCGAGGGACTTCCCTGGTGGTCCAGTGGTTAAGACTCCATGCTTCTACTGCAGGGGCACAGGTTTGATCCCTGGTCAGAAAACTAAGATTTCACATGCCACGTGGTGTGGCCAAATTAAAAAAAAAAAAAAAAAAAAGACTGATCTCAAACGAAGAGGGAAGAAACAAACAATAATAAAATTGATGCAGGAAGCAGTGCCTCTAACATCAATCATAACATAAAGCATTTTAGAGTGGCAACACAATGACAGTAGTGGGGGTGTACTGTGGGTTCAATTGTGTCCCCCAAATCTGTCCCTCAGATATATGCTGAAGTCCTAACCCCGGAACCTGTGAATGTGACCTTATTTGGAAATAGAGTCTTTGCAGATGAGTAAATTAAGATGAGGTCACACTGGATTGGGGTGGGCCCTATTCCGATGGCTGGTATCTTGATAAGAAGAGAGAAATTTGGGCAAAGAGACAGACCCAGGGGAAGGACAGGTGAGGATGGAGGCAGAGTCTGGAATGATGCAGCTACAAGCAGAGGAACTCTAAGAACTGCTGGGAGCAACCAGGAGCTAAGAAGAAGCAAGGATGGATTCTTCCCTAGGGCCTCCAGAGGGACCGTGCCTCGGCTAACACCTTGATCTCAGACTTCTAGCCTCCTGAACTGCTGGAATAAGTCTACATGCTGTTTTAAGCCACGCAGTTTGAAGGATTTTGTTACTGCAGCCCCAGGAAACTAATACAGGGTGGAATGCGGAAAAAGCCCCAGACTGGGATTCTCGTTTATCTTTTCTTGGGGTGTGGAGGGGAGAGAAAGAAAAATAAAGAACTAGACTTTCGGGACTTCCCTGTTGGTCCAGTGGTTAAGCATCCACCTTCCAATGCAGGGGACGAGGGTTCGATCCCTAGTGTGGGAACTAAGATTCCACATGCCGTGGGACAACTAAGCCTGCGCACCGCAACTAGAGAGAAGCCCCAATGCCACAACGAAGATCCCGTATGCTGAACATCCCGCGTGCCCCAACTAAAACTCCCGACGCAGCCAAATAAACAAATAAGAACTAGACTTTCATCTCGAAATTCCTAATCAAATAGCCACTTCTGATCCAGGCCTGTTGACCTGAATCTCAATTTCCGAATCTGTTGGGTGCCTGCATTTCAATATCCCCAGGTGGGCTTTTCCAACTGCCCCAGCAGGGGCAGTTCCAGATTGTTCCTACAGGAGGGCAACAGGGACACTACTGGCATTTGGGGTATGACACACTGCAGAATGGTTAGCAAACTGGGCTAAAGGCTAGTAACTCCCCGTCCCCTCCAACGTAATGAACACACATACTTCTAGTGGAATCAGAGGCTGAGTTGAGACCCAACCCCAAGGGGTGTCAGAGAGAACACACTGATCTACCCAAGATTTATGTTTGAATACACTGCGCTGAGATTTGATGGAGACTGGGGGGGGGGGGGGGGGGGGCCGGGGAATGGAGAGCACCCCGCACAACGATTCCTCAGGACCGCCACCAAAGCTTGCCCGCTGAGACAGGGGTCCCCACAAGAAGACTCCCCCACTTGCACATGAGGCAGCCCCCTCCCCCGCATGTGCCATGAAGGACGGAATGGGACCCCCAGCCCAGAGGAGCAAATCCGGTTCTCCCAGAGTCCTGCAAAGCCCCCAGGGCCACGTGAGCGCCCAGTCATCGGCCTAGCACAGGCACCACCTCCGACGCGCCCCACCGGCACCCGAGCGTTCCAGCGCCGTCACCGAGCCTCCTCCACCGCTGTCAACACAAACACCCACACCCAGGAAGGAAGCGAAAATAACCAGCGCCTCATAGCAATGCCTCATCGCCTTCCCCAGGGAAGCTGTGCCTCTCCCATTCCCCTGGAGGACCTGAGAGGGGAAGGGAGGGGAAGGGAGGGGAGGAGAGGGGAGGGGAGGGGAGGGGACGGGGAAGGGAGGGGGAGGGGACGGGGAAGGGTGGAGGAGGGGAGAGGGAGGGGATGGGGCAGAGGTGAGGATGGAGGCAGAGTCTGGAATGATGCAGCTACAAGCAGAGGAACTCTAAGAATTGCTGGGAGCAACCAGGAGCTAGGAAGAAGCAAGGACGGATTCTTTCCTAGGGCCTCCAGAGGGACCAAGCCTCGGCTAACACCTTGATCTCAGACTTGGGAGAATAAGTCTACATCTGTTTCAAGCCTCCCAGGGGGAGGGGAGGGGAGGGGAGGGGAGGGAGGGGAGGGGAGGGAGGGAGGGGAGGGGGAGGGGAGGGGGAGGGGAGGGGGAGGGGAGGGGGAGGGAGGGAAGGGGGAGGGGAGGGGGAGGGGGAGGGAGGGGAGGGGAGGGGGGAGGGGAGGGGGGAGGGGGAGGGGAGGGGAGGGGAGGGAGGGGGAGGGGAGGGGGAGGGAGGGGGAGGGGAGGGGAGGGGAGGGGAGGGGGAGGGGAGGGGGAGGGAGGGGGAGGGGAGGGGAGGGGGAGGGAGGGGGAGGGGAGGGGAGGGGGAGGGGGAGGAAGGGGAGGGGAGGGGAGGGGGAGGGGAGGGGAGGGGAGGGGGGAGGGGAGGGGGAGGGGAGGGGAGGGGGAGGGGAGGGGGAGGGGAGGGGGAGGGGCTGGGTGCGGAGTGAGCGCCTGACCCACCCCTAGTGCTTGGCACTGTCAGAGGAAGATCATCTTTAAAAGGGATAAACGTCAGATGCTCTTCCCTTGAGGTGAAGGCGGCACTGCGTGTCCCTCTCCCTTAGGCGGCCGCACTACCTAGGCTGACAGCTCTTGCTACCAGCAAGCAAGTTCCCATGTGCTTCTAAAGCCCGCAAACTTGGAGGATGAGTCAGCGCTGAATTCGGCCTCCAGGGCCCTCCCCAGGCCACAGGAGGCATGTTTCTTTCTTTCAGGCAGGTATATTAGTGCCCAGGCTGGAAAGAAGTGAAAAGTTGCCCTTCTATATAACCTCAGACCAGAACCAACATCTTACCAGGATGGTCATTAAAGGACCTCCTAATCTGAAAGGTGAAATCCTGGTGCTCTGGGTTCAACTGTGTCCCTCCAAAAGATATGCTGAAGTCCTAAGCCTAGTCCCTGTGAATGTGACTGTAAGCTAGGGCTGTCATAACAAAGTACCAGAGACTTGGTGGCTTAAATAACAGAAATTTATTTTCTCACCGTTCTGGAAGTGGAAGTCTGAGATCAAGGTGTCAGCAGGGTTGGTTTTTCCTGAGTTCTCTCTCCTCGGCTTGTAGATGGCCACCTTCTCACTGTGTCCTCACGTGGTCTCCCTCTGTGCTCATACATCCCTGATGTGTGTGTGTCCAAATTTCATTTTCTCATAAGGACACTAGTCAGGTCAGATAAGGGCCCACTGTAAGGGCTCATTTTAACTGAATTACCTCTTCAAAGGCCCCCATCTCTAAATACGGTCACATTCTCACATTCTGTATCACTGCGTGTTAAGGTTTCAATATGTGAAGGTGAGGGACACACACATCCCGTTCAGCCCATAACAGTGACCTTATCTGGAAATCATTTACATTCTACAGTTGGGTCATTGCAGCTGTAGTCCTTTAAGATGAGGATACACTGGAGTAGACTGGGCCACTAATCTAATATGACTGGTGTCCTTCCAACAGAGGCAAAGATTGGAGTGATGGGCCAACAGGCCAAGGGACACCAAGGACTGTCGGCAACCTTGAATCTAGGAGAGAAGAATGTAACGGATCATCCCCTAGAGCCTTCAGAAGGAACGAGGCCCTGCCAACACCTGGGCTTTCGACTTGTAGCCTCCAGAACTGTGACAGAATAAATCTGAGTTAAGTCACCCCATTTGTGGTACTTTGTTAGGGCAACCCTAGGTGCTAAGCTTAGGAACCCCAGCTTGAGCAGGTTGCTGGCACTGAACGTTTGGACCTCTGAAGCCACTTAACAATAAATAGAAAGCCTCAGGGAATTTCCTGGAAGTCTGGTGGTTAGGATTCCGCTCTTTCATTGCTGAGGGCATGGGTTCAATCCCTGGTTGGGGAACTAAGATCCTGCAAGCCGTGCAGAATGTCCCCCCCACCCCAAAATAGGAAGCTTCAGTCAACATTATTAGCTTTATAAATCAACTATACTTCAATTTTAAAAATTATTACCTTTAAATAAAATTCAAAAATGTATTTACAATGCAGCAGAGTGATTGTCAGCACTGTCTCTATAGCCAGAATGCCTACACTTAGATCCCTGCTCTGTCACCAGCCACTCGACCTTGGCCAAGTCATGCCCTTGGAGCCTCAGTTTTCCTCATCTGTAAAAAGGGGATGATGATGATGATGATAATGATAATAATAATATCATCTAGTTCATACTATTATGAAAATCAAATGAAGTAATATTTATAAAGCACTATATGCCTGGTACAGAGTTGAAGCTATTAAAAGGTTTGGTCAGTCCTAACAAAGAGTTATGTCACCAAAGCATGCTTCTCTCAGTTGCGTGTGACATCCCGAAAACTCTTGGATCAGGCTTCCCTGACCCTGGACTGATCACGTGCAACGTCAAAATTCACCAAAGTTCCAGGAAAGAGAAGAGCAAAAAGGAACAATTTTTTTAAATATTTCAAAAAAAATATTTCAAAAGTCTTAAAACCCCAAGCTTACACCTGGTTGTTAAGGCAAGGAGAAAATATTTTTAAGAAAATCTAATTTGAAAATCCATGTGGAATTGACGGGCAGCTGGAACTGACTGGTAGAAATAGACAAGAGACACCATCCTGGCAGGTGGAGACAAAGGAGGGCTGTGAGTTAGGGTCCCATGGTAAACCTAGCCCACAGGTACATAACACAAAAAATGTCTTACACAACACCTACCTTTATCAGGTGGGATGCACCCAAATTTTTTATTCTACTGCAATTTTTTAATGTTATCACAACAGCCTTGAATAAACCAACAAATGTCTTATAACCCACAGTTGGGAAACCAAAGAAACGACCCTCTGGAAGACTCTTCCTGCTCTTCTTTTCCCAAAATATGTAACGTCAGGGACTAAATTCTGAGGAAAAGTCCCAGCGCCTCTTTTCTTTTCAGAGTCTAAGATGATCACAGAGAAAACATGAGTGTTCTAGAACAAACTACATAAAATTGGACATTAAAGACTATGCAGGGTTTCGAGAGGGCTAACAGCTCTGTGCAAAAAGTCAGTAAAGTTAACATTTACTCTATTTCAACACTATTCTTATCTTCCTGGAAAGCAATTTATTTTAATAAACATTTATACACATGTGCCATATATATGTTCCATACATACACATGCCCCGTGCACCAGGCACTGTTGTAAGCTCTTCACACATACTAGCTCATTTAATCTTCACAATGACCCTGTGAGATAGCTGAACTGTATTATTATGCCCATTTTACAGATGAGGAAACTAAGATCCTGAGAAGTCACTTAACTTTGGGCAAGTAGCTTCTCAGGGTCTTGGAGCTGGGATTCAAGCCCAAGCAACCGAGCTCCGTGCTCTTCCCCACTAGAACATGCAGCTTAGGTTGATCTCTTAGTCAATTTTCTCAATATTTCAGATGCCCATGTTCATCATTAAGCAGATTTCCTTTTGAGTTTCAATGCTACCATCTTGTAAAATGCAAACTTGTTTTAATCATTTTTAACTGAGACATAATTGAACATAACAGCATTATATTAGTTTCAGGTGTGCAACATATTCATTCAATATATGTATATACTGCAAACGATCCCCACAGTAAGTCTAGTTAACATCCATCACCACAGTGCAAACTCTGAATCACTACCACACAGCCGCCAAGAGGTAGGTAACCCACAAACTCTCACCCTCTCAGTACTAGTCATGCCTTCTACGTTCTTTAGTAGTGGAATCAGACTGTCAAAATAAGCCCCTCAGAAATCAGAACACACCTTTATTGAAAAAGTGACATTCTGAATTTGTTTTAAAGGAGTCTCCCATCAGGAATCACGCCTGTCAGTTGCTATCTTTACATCATACCAGATCTGCTTGTAAAAACAATGTTCCACGAAATTGAATTATTTAGTGAGGTGGATGGACCTAGAGTCTGTCATACAGAGTAGAGTAAGTCAGAAAGAGCAAAACAAATACCATATGCTAACACATATGTATGGAATCTAAATAAAAAAAAAAAAGGTCATGAAGAACCTAGGGGCAAGAAGGGAATAAAGACACAGACCTACTAGAGCATGGACTGGAGGACACGGGGAGGGGGAAGGGTAAGCTGGGAGGAAGTGAGAGAGTGGCATGGACATATATACACTACCAAATGTAAAATAGATAGCTAGTGGGAAGCAGCCACACAGCACAGGGAGATCAGCTCGGTGCTTTGTGACCACCTAGAAGGGTGGGATAGGGAGGTACGAGGGAGGGAGATGCAAGAAGGAAGAGATATGGGGATATATGTATATGTATAGCTGATACACTTTGTTATAAAGCAGAAACTAACACACCACTGTAAAGCAATTATACTCCAATAAAAATGTTAAAAAAATTTTAAAAAGTCACTCATCCCTTAAAAAAAAAAAAAAAAGTTCCAGCACATTCCCCTAAAGAATTACAACAGAGGGACATTACTGGGGTGGGGGGCAGGGCAGGGGGAAATGCCCTTGTATCTCAAAAGCTGCTCTGACGGCCCCCTTCTCCCACCCCATCCCCAATTCCTTCCACCTCATGATCTAAGAGTTGAACAGACTTACCACTGTAGAATCAAAGATGTTTGCCCCAAAACATAATGCAAATCCAGGACTAAAGAAAGTAAAAACTGTTTTCAACTGAAAAGGCAATTATCCAACCAAACTGGCTGAACAAGAGAATTTGCAAATTCCAGGTTCTTGCTTCTAGGGTTCTAAAGGTGACCTACCAATGTACAGGGTCAGGAATGCAGCGGCCAAAAATGTTAAGTTACAAGGTAGGAAGAAAGTAAAAAATTCAATCTTGATACGACCACAGTCCTCAAATCCTCCAGGATTTGAACTGCAGAGCCCATGCCTGTAGGTCTCCGTGTGGCCCCCGACCGTGTAGCTGAACTGCCCTCTCTCTGCAAAAAACAGGTCTCCTGGAGCCTGAAGCTGGGGGGGACCACAGGACAAAGCCAACTCTGTTCAAGTGGAAAGCCTGTGATCCAAGTCGGAAGAGATGGAAAGCAAGATACAGCCACATTATTTCTTGCTTCCAGCCCTCAGTATTTCTATCACATATGTACATGCAGCTTCCCAATCCATCCCGAGATTCTGTCACAGAAGCGCGTGGAAGGGCCTCACCTGGTTTGACAACTCTTTGCCAACGGGCACTCTTAGCTTTCCGTAGACGTGACAGCACTTTTACAGAAACCCAAGATTCCTGTGCCCTTGACCAAATGACCCTCCAAGGGGTCTACACTGGCTCTACAGAAACAGTAGAGTTTGTCCTCTGCCTCTGCCCCTTTCTTTGCTCTCCACCCACAGGCCGTCCCTCCAAAATCATGACCTGCCATTCCATTCGCTACCCCGCCAGACACCTCATTTCCCTGGAATGCCTCCAGCTTCTTCCGTCCATCTATGAAAATCCAATCCATCCTTTGAAGTCTAGCTGGAACCCCCCCACCCCACCTCTGTGAAGCCTTTCTGACCCGCAGGTTGGGTTAGATACTCTGTCCTGCCTGACCCCAGTGCACAGCGGTTCTCAAAGTGTGGTCCCAGCAGCATCACTGTCAAAATTCTTGCCCTCCACCCCAGACCCGCTAAATCAGAAACTCTGGGCCAGCAATTCGTGCTTTAACAAGACCTCTTGTTAAATCAGGTTCTGATGCCCACTCAAGCTTGGCGCCCAGTGCTATAGCCATAATCAATACTTATTCCACCTCTACCCACTTAGATTAGGAACTCCATCTTGTAAGCCCCTCAGAGCCTGGCACCCAATAAACACATGCTTGTTGAATTAACCTAAGAAACCTCTTCTAGAACCAGAAAAGGCAGCGTGAAATCCGCTACTTTACAGGCTACGACTACACCTCCACCCACCACATACATTCAGGCACATAATGATAGCAACACCCGTTCCCTACAGAAGGAAACTGGAATTGGTCAGTATTTCTGGGCAGCAGGTGATTTAAGAAAAATAAATGCAAAGCTCCCAGTCATGGCCATGGTCCAACGTGAGATTCCTTGCGCAGGTGAAAACATACTCAGGAATGTTGGAAAAGACACGGGTCTGTGTCTCACAAGGGGTCTTCACCGGCTCCCCTGGAACCATCCCCATGGGCTCCCAAAGGAAGGGAATTACCTATGTGTGATTAACCCTCAATAATTGGCATAACGTCCTCTTGCCTCATCAGAGCTATTGATCCCCAGTCCCAACCCTGCAAAATTCAACATGTTATTGGTGCCCACACAACTAAGTCCATCCGGGATTAAAAAAAAGAAGAAAAGACGGACAAAACGATATTAGAATAAAGCAATGAGAATCAGGACAGTGTAGCAAAAACTTCTTAGAAATATAATAAACTAGTAGGTACTGGTGTCTTTCGCCAGGCACTGTGCCAGGGGCTTAAATACTCACAGTGTGTGGGTGAAAGCCATAACTGCTCCCTGCTCCACCACGTATCTCAGGAGATCTGTGTAAGGAACTTTAAGACAATCCCAATCACATAAAACCACTGGTGGAGAATACTATAGTTTTGCTCATTGTGGAAGGCTAAAAAATGTCCCCCAAGATATTCCCAAACCCTAATCCCCAAAACCTGTGAATATTACCTTACATGGTAAAAGATATAATTAAGTTGAGGATCTTAACCAAAATGCAGTCATGGGTATCCTACTAAAATGGAGGCAGAGGGAGATTTCATAGATATAAGAGGGGAAGATACACAGAGGCAAACATGGGAGTGATGTGGCCACAAACCAAGGAATGCAGGCAGTCACCTGAAGCTGGAACAGGCAGGGTACAGATTTCTCCCCTACAGTCTTGGAGGAAGTGTGCCCCTGTCGACAATCTTGATTTCAAGCCAGTGAGACTTATTTTGGACTTCTGGCTTCCAGAAATCGGAGGGAAACTAGCACTCTTTTAAACCACCAAACTTGTGGCTTAGGAAACTAATACATTCATTAATCAGTTCACTTCTTTTTCCCAACAACAATGCATGCTGGCCAGTATTATCCCCATGTTATGGATGAGGAAACTCTGGCTCGGTGGTGTGGGACAGTCACAGGGATGGGACAAAGCCAAGTGCAAACTCCATCAGTCTGATCTTCCCAGCATGCCTTGCAGTGAATCGACATGCGGGTTCCCTGGTCCTCAGGGACAGCCTGGGAAAGTCACCCTCAGAACATTGTCTCTATGAAAAACGCTCTCCAGATTCCAAATAAAAGACAAAAGGAAGTTTAGAACACCACCACGGGAGAGAAGGATGTGCTGATCCCATAAACACTATTTTCTATTTTGAAATCAAAGCAATGCCATTAACCCATTCATGGAAGTGTCCAAGTTATGAGGTCATACATGTCACAGACAGGCTGTCCCCAACTCTCCGGGCATCAGGATCTAAAAAAAAGTTATAACTGGTCCTAAGACTCCTTTCACTCCAAAATAAACCCCAGAGCCTTCTATTTGGAATCCAGAAGAGTATTCACGATGTGCATGGCGCTGGAGCATTACTGACAGATAGCTGCTAACACCCCAATGATCTTGGGTTTCCTAAGAAGAAGAGTTTGGGGTGGTGAAAATTATCACTAAATACAGCACCAACCAGATGGGTCTGCACTTTGCTGCAACTCTAATCTAAACCTGCTGATGAAGACAGTTGGTGGTAAACACAGAATATTTCAAACATAGTTTTGTGTAAGCCATGATTACATTCTGAAAAGAAAAAAGAGAAACAAGTGCCAAGGTAGACACTTGGAAGGATAAGCACTAACAATAATACTCTTAAATAATAACAATAATATTGTAAAATACTAACAATAAGCACATGAAAAGATGTTCAACATCACTAATCAGTAGGAAAATGCACATCAAAATTACAATGAGGGGCTTCCCTGATGGTGCAGTGGTTGAGAGTCTGCCTGCCGATGCAGGGGACGCGGGTTCGTGCCCCGGTCCGGGAAGATTCCCACATGCCGCAGAGCGGCTGGGCCCGTGAGCCATGGCCGCTGAGCCTGCGCGTCCGGAGCCTGTGCTCCGCAACAGGAGAGGCCACAACAGTAAGAGGCCCGCGTACCGCAAAAAAAACCACAAAACTACAATGAGGACGAAGTGAGAGAGTGGCATGGACATATATACACTACCAAACGTAAAACAGATAGCTAGTGGGAAGCAGCCGCATAGCACAGGGAGATCAGCTCGGTGCTTTGTGTCCACCTAGAGGGGTGGGATAGGGAAGGTGGGAGGGAGATGCAAGAGGGAGGAGATATGGGGATACATGTATATGTATAGCTGATTCACTTTGTTACAAAGCAGAAACTAACACACCATTGTAAAGCAATTATACTCTAATAAATATGTTAAAAAAAGATAAAATAAAATAAAAGGATATACGTGGGATCTAACAAACAAACAAAAAAACAAAAACTACAATGAGATATCACTACATATGCATTAGGATGGCCATTATCAAAAAAGAAAATAACACATAATGGTGAGGAAAATCAGAAGCCTTGTGAACTGCTGGTGGGAATGCAAATTAGTGCAGCTGCTGTGGAAAATAGTGTGGTATTTCCTCAAAAAATTAGACGTAGAGGGCTTCCCTGGTGGCGCAGTGGTTTAAGAGTCCACCTGCCGATGCAGGGGACACGGGTTCGAGCCCTGGTCTGGGAGGATCCCACATGCCTCAGAGTAAGTGAGCCCGTGAGCCACAACTACGGAGCCCACGTGCCACAACTGCTGAGGCCCGCACGCCTAGAGCCGGTGCTCCACAACGAGAGAAGCCACCACAATGAGAAGCCCACACACCGCTACGAAGAGTAGCCCCCGCTCCCTGCAACTAGAGAAAGCCCACGTGCAGCAACGAAGACCCAATGCAGCCAAAAATAAATAAATAATTTATTTTTTAAAAAAATTAAACAGAATTATCATGAATGATCCAGCAATTCACTTATGGGTATCCACTCAAAAGAACTGAAAGCAGGGACTCAGACAGATATTTGTACACCCATGTTTATACCAGCATTATTCACGTTAGTCAAGATTTGGAAAAAATCAAAGTATCTTATCCGATACACAGATACAAAATGTGCTATGCACATACAATGGAATATTATTTAGCCTTGAAGGAAGGAAATGATGACATATCTACGATCCAGATGAAAACTTGAGGACATTATGCTAAGTGAAATCAGCCAATCACAAAAGGACAAATACTATATGACTCCACTTACATGAAGTATCTAGAACAGTCAGGCTCGTAGACACGGAGTAAAATGGTAGCTGCCAGGGGAGGGAGGAATGTGGAGTTATAGTTTAATGGGTATGGAGCTTCAATTTGGAGGGGGCTTCCCTGGTGGTGCGGTGGTTGAGAATCTGCCTGCTAATGCAGGGGACACGGGTTCAAGCCCTGGTCTGGGAAGACCCCACATGCCACAGAGCAACTAAGCCCGTGAGCCACAGCTACTGAGCCTGCGCGTCTGGAGCCTGTGCTCCGCAACAAGAGAGGCTGCGACAGTGAGAGGCCCGCGCACCGCGATGAAGAGTGGCCCCCGCTCGCCGCAACTAGAGAAAGCCCTCGCACAGAAACGGGGACCCAACGCAGCCAAAAATTAAATAAATAAATACATTTATTTATTTAAAAAAAAAAAAGTTCTGGAGATGGATGGTGGTGATGGTTGTACTACAATGTGAATGTATTTAATGTCACTGAAAACACTTGAAAATGTTTAAAATGGTAAATTTTATGTTTTATATAATACCACAGTAAAAAAAAAAACGAAAACAAACAAACACTAGCAATAGCTGTTTAAGAACTATGAGTTTAAGGACGTCCCTGGTGGCACAGTGGTTAAGACTCTGCACTCCCAAGGCAGGGGGCCCAGGGTTCGATCCCTGGTCAGGGAACTAGAGCCCACATGCATGCTGCAACGAACAGTTCACATGCCACAACTAAGGAGCCCTTGAGCCGCAACTAAGGAGCCCCTGAGCAGCAACTAAGGAGCCCACCCAGCACAACCAAATAAATAAAATACTTTTTTAAAAAAAGAATGAGTTTAATGTATAATTGAATCACTTTGCTGTACACCGGAAACACTGTAAATCAAATATACTTCAATTTAAAAAAAGAAAAAGAATGAAGAGTTTATGGATGAGGTTTTAGTTTTCCTTTCTTTTGAGTTTTAAATTTTCATTCATGAAATTTGTCTTTAAAAAAAGGTATCAGTGGTATTAAATATCAAAGGAGAAAAACGTGACCATCCTAGGGCAGGTGAACTCAGTTAGGACCCACTGCTTCAGGGATTCATGGAATTCCCGTGATAATGATCTTTCCCACTTCTGTAATATGAATTATCACAAAGTGAAAACCCAATTCCCTCTCCGTGTTTATGAAAGCCATTCTTCTCAGACAGCTGAAGCAACAAAGCCAGCCAAAAGCACTTCCCAGCCGTCCAACTGGAGATTTATGTTGCATATAAACATAAAGAAACATTATGTAACACAGGCTGTGGGACAGGAGAAGGAACTCTGGTCTTGGAATCAGAAGCCGAATTCGAGACCTGCTTTGCCCACCAACTCCCCACACTGGACCAATTAAAAACCCCCCAGGCTTCTGCCACCTTTTCCATGGGTGAAGCAACACCTGCTTCATAATGAGACAATGAATCCTGGAAAGGACCCACACCTTACTAACGTCAGCGGTTTATACACAGCATGAGTGAAAGAACACAGCCCGCCACAGAGCAGGTGCTTAATAAACGATGCATGCTTGCTTCCTCTCCTTCCCTAAGTACATGAACTCACACATCAAGTGGCTTTATGCCTGCTTATTATTCCTGAACTTCTTAAGAAGGGATAGATTGTTAGATTTACTCTTAATTACCTCAACTTTGCCATCTTCTCTGGAAAAAAAACCCTCATTCTAAAATTCTTAATGAGGTTGGCTTTCTATTTTATGGTCAGATAATAAGAAATAACAGAAAGTTGGCAAAATACCAAGCTGGAAGTCTTAGTTTAAATTACTCACCCGCAGCGCCCCCCTCCCCCCCAAAAAAAACAGTTTCTAGAGTTTTTTTTAAAGTTCATATTCTGAAATTTCAGAAAACAGAAGGCTCCAGTACTCACTTCTGTGTGACCTTGGGCAAATTACTTAACCTCTCTGAGCCTTGGTTTTCACATCACAAAGGATGATGTGAAACACACATATGCAACTGAACCTCTAAGAAGTAAAGGTGAGCAAAAACTCCAGTTGTTAAGAAATAAATAATGTTCCTACCATGAAATTACCGAACACACTTATGTTCTAGGGAAGCCAGTGTTTCTAAGCCTCAGGCTCAGTAGTGAGTGAAATGGACCACCAGTCCTCTAAAAGGATGCTCTAGCACCAATGGTCTGCAACATTTCGAAGACCCATGTTTTCAACTGACGCAGTCCTCTGTGCACAGTTTTATCCAAATGGGATCATTGGCAGTAACATATCAATAGTTGAAAATAGTGATAACTAGAAGTTTCTTTCGCTTCAACCAATTTAAATAGCAAATTAAGGGAATTCCCTGGCGGTCCAGTGGTTAGGACTTCGAGCTTTCATTGCCGAGGGCACGGGTTCAATCCCTGGTTGGGGAACTAAGATCCTGCAAGCTGTGTGGTGTGGCCAAAAAAAATAAAAATTAAAAAAAAAAAAGACAATTTTGTTTCCCCATTCCAGTAACCATACCACCCAGGAGCCCAACGTGACACGCTTTTAAGCTACAACCACAAAATCTATTGTTTAAGTTTAGGAGCAGCCACTGTAATTCTTCATCCACCTGTAAAACAAATCTTTAAATTTTAGCACATTCTCAACCATTCTCAGGGAACCATTACCATTCAGGGCTTTGAACAGCTTTGTCCTGGCACCCAACACCATTTTTTAAACAGCAGTAACTCCACTGCAAAATAAGATTTCTCTTTTCAGTTTTTCACACCTTACCAAAGGTACCAACAAAGAGAAGTAAGTCAAATAAAACATCTAAGTTATATTTATTTTCTCTCTACAATGTTATCAAACAACAGAGCTACAGCACTAAGACATAAAAAGAGTGCCCCAAAACTTTATTAGGTGCAGTTTTCACTAAATATAGTTAATGAACTGAAGAGTTAAATAAAATGCTTTTGCAAAAAAAAGGCCCAAATAGTGCAATTAAGACAGTTCTGCAGGAACACAATGCATTTCTATAAGCAGCAGAAACCCCTTCTCAACTGAGACAAGTCACATGAACCGCTCAGGTAAGACTCTTTTAAGGAAAATGTCTAGACTTTGAAAAAGCAGAAAAAGACCATTATTTCAGAGGATGGTGCGATGAAATAACAGGACTCCAGGACAACCCTGGACACAGTCTGTAGAGCTTCTAGGCTAACTGTGTGACTGTGGGCAAATCTCTGAACCTGTCCGCTCACCAATAAAATGGATAATACTACATACCCAGCTTCGCCTCCAAGTATCCTAATTCCCATTGCTCAGGTGAAACAAACTCAGGGTCAAATTTCATGGCTAGTCAATGTCAGAACCAGGACTCAAAAGTCTATTCTGGGGCTTCCCTGGTGGCGCAGTGGTTGGGAGTCCGCCTGCCGATGCAGGAGACACAGGTTCGTGCCCCGGTCCGGGAAGATCCCACATGCCGCGGAGCGGCTGGGCCCGTGAGCCATGGCCGCTGAGCCTGCGCGTCCGGAGCCTGTGCTCCACAACGGGAGAGGCCACAGCAGTGAGAGGCCCACGTAACGCAAGAAATAAAAATAAAAAAGTCTATTCTGTCTAATTCCAAAGCCCAGTGCTCTCCCCTTGCTACATGGCAAGAAGCAACAAGATTTCCCTTCATTTGCTGGTGATGGTTTTGATCCTGAGAGCTCTGAAACAGGAAAATGGAAGATCCAATAGGAAATGAGGAAATATAATCGGAATTTATTCTCTTCCAAGATTAACAAGCAAATGAGCTGAAGTGTATTGAGCCCACACTCTGCCCAAGTGTTTTATATTCCATCTGCTCACGTAATGCCCCTTCAGGTAATTCATTAGAGCAAAAACTTACACAACACTTAATGTCCGCCTTGCACTATCCCAGGCTTTTAGCATATCTGGGAGGAGCCACTGACTCCTCCCAACAATCCTATTTTACAGATGAGCCAACTGAGGCAGAGTCAAGTGACCTGCCCCAAATCACACAGCTCACAGTGATAGGGCAGATTCAAACCCAGGCAGCTTGGTCCCAGAGCCGTGCTATTAACCCCTACACCAGGGACATTTATTATCCCCCATCTTCCATGTGAAGATAGAATTTGAGGGGGCGAGATGTAAAATTGCTGACCCAAGTGAATCTGGTCAGCTTGGCCTCATCACTTGGTAACTGCAAACCTGGTCTACCTGACCTCATCACCTGGGCACTTACCACCGTGCTGTGCTTTTAGGCCTGGCTGGCAGAGGTGACGCCCATGCAGCACCACTGGGCCTGGAGGCAGGTGAGTTACCAAACAGGATCAGATGTGCGTTCTCTCAGCAGCAGACTGAGAAGGGGGAAGAATGGAAAGAAAGTAGAAGCAGTGGAGAGCAGGCAGCACAACCAAATGAGGTCAAAGGCCCAGTCACCTGTTTTGACTGACTCTGTTGAATGCATCCTGCATTGCGGAAACTTCTGGAAACTTCTAGACCAGCTTACATGTAACTATTTTGTCTGTGGTCAGGGGCACTATGAGCTGAGTTCATTTAGCAAATTAATGACCTTCTACACCTTTTAAGTCAATCTGAATAGAGAAAGAACTATTCACTAGATCACCTGGAGAGGAAGTCCCCCAGGAAGTCCCATGACTCCCCTTCCTTCTAAGACAATATGACGACGCTTCTCAACTTTCACACAGACCTCGAGGCCCATACAAGGGAATCCTTCTGGTGAGTTTGGGGTTACATAGATCTTCATGTACTTTACCTTCATAGCATCTGTGTGGGAATCTCAAAAGCTTGTGGTCTCTGTGTTTCTTTTTTTTTTTTTTTTTTTTTGTGGTACACGGGCCTCTCACTATTGTGGCCTCTCCCGTTGTGGAGCACAGGCTCCGGACGCGCAGGCTCAGCGGCCATGGCTCACGGGCCCAGCCGCTCCGCGGCATGTGGGATCTTCCCAGACCGGGGCACGAACCCGTGTCCCCTGCATCGGCAGGCGGACTCTCAACCACTGCGCCACCAGGGAAGCCCTCTCCGTGTGTTTCTTGATCTTGATCTTCTGTCAAACTTTTAAGAACTTCCAAAGATGTCCAGGCCACCCACTCGGGACGAGGCACCGGAGAAGCAGGTTCCAGCACAGAGAATCCATTTGACACACTCTTGCGTCACCCCAGCAAGAGCTGGAGCTAGAAGCTCCCCAAAGCAATACAGAGCCCCCCACCAAATTCCTCATACCTCCTGTCTCTGTTAACCTAGCAGCCTGGGTCTCCTGGCCTCGCCTTGAACTGAGACCCCTCATCCCACCCACTGGAAAGCATTCGTGCTGACACAGGCATTTTCTAGAAAGCAAGTTTCGGTAGAGAGAGGATGGGGGAAACCCAAGTTATTAGACTCTTCGGGCAGGTTACCTGCCTCTCAACTTTGCAGGAAACCTGTGCCATACTTACAATGCCTCGTGGAAACTTCTAAAAATAAAAGGTCTCGACGCTTGGCAGAGGCAATTTAAAGCTCCAATTTATGATTTCAATAACAAACAGTTATTGAGTACCCACTAAGGTCAAGACAAAGATGAATAACACATTCAAAGAGCATGCAGTGTACACACTGCTATATTTAAAACAGATAACCAACAAGGACCTACTGTAGAGCACAGGGAACTCTGCTCAGTACTCTGGAATGACCTAAATGGGAAAAGAATTTGAAAAAGAATAGATATATGTCTAACTGAATCGTTTGGCTGTACACCTGAAACTAACACTGCACTGTTAATCAACTATACTCCAGTATAAAATAAAAATTAAAAAAATAAAATAAAAACAAAGAGCATGCAGATCTAGGAAGCAAAAAGCAGGCATTTTTGCCAGTTCCCCCTTTGCCCTGATGGATCTCAGAGCTAACTTTCCCGACTGTAGCCATTTACTCCTGGGCAAGTGCTGACCCTCCCAAAGGTATAGAAAGGATCTCAGAGGTCACCAAGTCCAACCCCAAACTGGAACCTCCTCCACATCTCCCATCTCCCAGTCTCCACCCCCTAAGCTCCTAGTGGCCAGTCAACAGTCTCCCAATGCTCGTCTCTGACCAAGCCCATCACAGTCCTTCAGAAAGAAATTCTCCCCCAAGAAAATGTCTTCCTTGCCTACACAAACAGAAACAGACTGGAAGCTCCGCGTCAGTTCATCCCAACAGTCTGTCGATACACGCATGACAGGGTTAATATATCTGAGATGGGAAGCCTCAAACAGGGATGATTCTAAGCTTCCCAGCACAGAAGGGGGTGGATGGTGGATGAGACCTCAGTATTTAAACACCAAGTCATTCATTCACAGAAAGAACTAGATTACTAGGGAGAGTAGGGACTGAAGGGGGGTGAAGGGAGTGATGATCAATAAAGATATTTCTTCCAGAGTAGGCAGGAATACCAATGCGCTAAGTATACCGACTTGTATTTAAAATATTTCTCCAGGGCTTCCCTGGTGGTGCTGTGGTTAAGAATCCGCCTGCCAATGCAGGGGACACAGGTTCGAGCCCTGGTCGGGGAAGATCCCACATGCCGTGGAGCAACTGGGCCCGTGCGCCACAGCTGCTGAGCCTGTGCTCTAGAGCCCACAAGCCACAACTACAGAGCCCACGTGCTACAACTACTGAAGCCCGCACACCTAGAGCCCATGCTCCGTAACAAGAGAAGCCACCACAATGAGAAGCCCGTGCACTGCAACAAAGAGTAGCCCCCACTCGCTGCAACTAGAGAAAGCCCGCGTGCAGCGACGAAGACCCAAAGCAGCCAAAAATAAACAAATAAAATAAATTTATTAAAAAATAATAATAAATAAAATATTTCTCCAGGGACTTCCCTGGCGGTCCAGTGGCTAAGACACCACACTTCCACTGTGGGGGGTACAGGTTTGATCCCTGGTCAGGGAATTAAGATCCCACATGCCTCACAGTGTGGCCAAATAAATACAATCTACTTAACATACGTGTCTTGTAAGATAGATAGATAGATAAATAAATAAATAAAATATTTCTCCAGATAAACATTCACTTGTATTCATTATGTCCTTTTAGGAAACAGGAAGAATATAAATTACGGAAGTTAAATCCCTCTTTAACCCTTCAGCCAGATATTTATTGAGTCCAGTCATGGTGGAAAGTGGAGTCATGAACTGTGCCCTCAAAGGGTCCTCAGCCTCATTGGATTAGGGAGAGAAAGCGAATGCAGATAGAACAATTAAGAAACAATAACCACTGTAATTATGGTCTGGCTTGAGTTCCAAGGGTAAGATTTCAGACACTGGAGGAGTGTGGTCCAGTCACCAGCTCTTTAATACTTTGACTAAAGCCAGAACCAAGGAGCGGAAGCTGTCAGCAAAACATTCTCTTCTTTATCTCCAAGTATATCTTCTCTATCAGCAAATGGATTTCCTTTCAGGCAGTTTAAGACCTTGTGGGTCAGGGTTACCTGCCCAGTTCAGGCCAGAAGGAAACAAAGGAAACAAATTAGGTCACCCATCCAACAATCCTCCTCTCCCCAAAATAGTTCCTCTTCAAATGTAGAGAGCGACAGGCATTGCAAAGCCGCTATACAGACGTGTTTATAAACTTGAAGCCTCTAACCTCCAACTTACTCACCTTTCCTCCTTCAGTTCCACGGAAAGCCTCTCTCAGGCCCCTTTCTTCTCAGGCGAGTGTCCACAAGAGCCAATGCAAGATGCTCTCAGGGGGAAGAGTCGACCCTCTGTGACCCCTGTCAGTTTCCCTCACCTCCATCAAGGACGTCACATCATTTACTGGTCATCATCTTTGCTTAAGTAAGGAGCTATCATTGCTTATGTAACCCCCCCTGCAAACATTTATTTACTCTCACATGTCGGAAGGCAAGAAGATAATATGGCATTGATACAACCACATCAGGAAACTCAAATGTGAAACTCTGTCCTGCATCAGCTCTGCTGTGCTTGACGTCACCATTTTTCTCCCAGTTCTTATCTAGTGTCAATGCCATCTCCCAGGGCAACCTCATCTGGTAGGGTCTCCTCTGAACTCATATTGAAAAAGTTCTGAGTATGATCTATACTGAGTTCAGGGACAGTTAACGTTTTTACAGCTGAAGTTCACTCCCAAGCAAAGGTCTCTATCTACATCTCTAACTGTCGGGCCATTTTACAGATAAGGAAGTTGAGGCTGAGAAATGAAGCAACTTGGCCAAGATCGCCCAGAGACCTGAACAGACATCTAGCTCCCCAAGTCGCTGCTCTTCACCCTCGAGGTAATCCTGTTTCCCATCATAAGACTGTCGTTTTTCAAACTGGCAAATGCAAGTTGGCTCAGAGCACTAAAGCATTATGCATATGATTATGAAGCTCCTAGGAAGCCGCAGGGCCGTGAAGGCGGGAGATCTATAAACCTATAAACTGTCGGGTACCCCAGGGACCGATGGCAGGATCCCTGCTGGCGGACACACACCCAGAAGCAGGGCGCCTTCTG
Source organism: Globicephala melas (assembly GCF_963455315.2). NCBI lineage: Eukaryota > Metazoa > Chordata > Mammalia > Artiodactyla > Delphinidae > Globicephala > Globicephala melas. The sequence goes on along the minus strand of NC_083317.1, from coordinate 13,254,180 downwards.
ATCCACACTGAGTGGGCAGCTGCTCCCACCAGCTGGTCAGCCACGCTTCCAGTTCCTAGAACCAACCTCCAAGATCCTGGACCCCTGGCCACCCTCGGGGTCCAGAGACAAAGCAAATGGAAGCAAACGAGCAAATGATTTTAGAGGAACACACCTCTTATCAGTTTACCTTTAAGGCCGGGCCTTATAAACACAGCAGGGCTGGCCCTACTCCTGAGTAATAAATTTAGGGGTCAAAAAAAATAAACGACTACTACTGACTATCAAGAACAAGAAACAGAACTTAACAGTTCTGGCTCCAAGTCAATCACAGCGCCACTGACTTACACCCCACAGAGCACACTACCATGGCTAATTTCTCTCCAGATGGCGGCTTGTACTTTTCCAGGCAGAATCTCATCTCCCCAAGCCCTGCCTCACCTTTTCTACAGCTCTTTGTGTTCTCCCAATGTCCTCTGTGTGCAGAGGGCTTTGCAACACCTCCAAATTTTCTGCCACCTCCAGATTTAATTAGCAAACTGTTTACTCCCCCTTCACTGTTTGGAATATCTTAAGTAAAACCAGGCCTCCACTGAGCCCATGGGTACTCCACCCTGGGCCTCCTTCCAATCGGCTCCCTGCTGCAATAGTGTTTGCCCAGCTCCAACCCTGGGTCTGGCTCTTGTCCAAGGCAAGTCTGTGCTGTGAGCCAGCCACTGGGTACCACGTGAGGGCCTTCCAGCCCTGCGGCTGCCTTAGTGAGAGGAGGCTGTGCAGAAGGAAGGGGAGAGGTGGCCAAATAAAAATAAATAAATAAATAAAGTGACACTCAGTTAAGGCAAGGCTTTATTGGTTTAAAAAAAAAAAAAAAAAAGGTGCAGCCAGGCCAGCTGAACATGCATTTTTTTAGGACTTCTCCATGTGACCTATACCTTAGAGGAAAAAAAGCAGGGAGAGTGATGGTGAAAAGAATGGAGAGAGTGGGTTCAGAAGGGGAAAGAGGGCAGATAAGAAGCAAAATGAATGATCTGCTTTCTTTTTTTTTTCGGTACGCGGGCCTCTCACTGTTGTGGCCTCTCCCGTTGCGGAGCAGAGGCTCCGGACGCGCAGGCTCAGCGGCCATGGCTCACGGGCCCAGCCGCCCCGCGGCATGTGGGATCTTCCCGGACCGGGGCACGAACCCGCGTCCCCTGCATCGGTAGGTGGACTCTCAACCACTGAGCCACTAGGGAAGCCCTGTTTTTTTTTTTAATGAACCAGAAACTATAGCCATTAACAAACACAAACTGAACATGTTATTTTATGTTCAACAATACAGGAGTTAAAAATATAAAACAAGATCTCCCCTTGCAAGGATTTTGGCATCGATCAGGAGAAACAAATCAGCAACCAACAGCGAGGGAAATAAACATGAAACCAACAGCGAGCCGCGCAAATAGGCATTAAGTTCATTCTTCTACATGCAGTTTAATGATGCAAGGACTAACGAATTATTCGGCCATGGGGCAGGAGTGGAGAAGGCAGAGAAACATCCCTCGAAAACAACTACAACCAGGCACAATCTTGGATGCCTCCCCCGAACAGCCCAACACCGATGGACCATTATGCATACGACAAAGCAATGCATGAGATCTCGTCATGATACACTGCACCTCCGCTCCTTCACTATGCTACTGCTTCTACACTCATGATTAATTTCTCTTAAAACTATTTTAGGATTTTATGACGACTCTTACTTCTTTATTCTTAAGCTTTTAAAAGGAAGTCAAGCAATTAAATATGCAATGCTATTATTATCCATAAAATGTGCTGCTAGCGTGTCTACCCGATCATCTAAATTTGCCTTAATTAATTTTCTGCTGCAGAGAAAATTCCTCTGTCCTTCCAGGGAGCTGGTTATGAAAACTCACTGTAAGTCGCTCTCCCTTCCATTTGTCATTTTGAAGCCAGCCACAGCCTGGCTTCAAACACACTTTGGAGAGCCCGTCAGAACTAAGAGGTTCCTGAAATAAGAGAGACTCCACCCACTCTAGCAGGTGATCCTGGGAAGATACAAAAGCAGCCGTGGTGACCGGTGCTATCCAATAAAAAACATCTTCAATGTTCTAGTAGCTACATTTTTAAAAAGTGAAAAGGTTAAATTAATAACCTATTTTATTCAACCCCGTATATCACCAATATTATTTTAACATATAATAAATTATAATTATAATAAATCAATATAAAATTATTCATGAGATATCTTACATTCTTCTCTTTTCTACTCAGTTTTTGAAATCTGGGCTGGAGTTTATGCTCACAGCACAAATAATTCAGACCACCCATATGTCTTTTTTTTAATTTTATTTTATTGAAGTATAGTTGACTTACAATGTTGTGTTCATTTCTTCTGCACAACAAAGTGACTCAGTTATACATATATATATATATACATTCTTTTTCATATTCTTTTCCATTATGGTTTGTCACAGAATACTGAATGTAGTTCCCTGTGCTATACAACAGGACCTTGTTGTTTATCCATCCTCTATATAATAGTTTGCATCTGCTAATCTCAAACTCCCATTCCTTCCCTCCCCTACCCGCCTCTCCCTTGGCAACCACAAGTCTGTTCTCTGTATCTGTGAGTCTGTTGTTTCGTAGATATGTTGATTTGTATTGTACTTTAGATTCCACATATAAGTGATATCATACGGTATTTGTCTTTTTCTGGGTTACTCTGCTTAGTATGATAATCTCTAGGTCCATCTTCCATCTATGTTGTTGCCAATGGCATTATTTCATTCTTTTTTATATATATGTACGCATCTTCTTTATCCATTCATCTGTCAGTGGACATTTAGGTTGTCTCCATATCTTGGCTACTGTGAATAGCGCTGCTATGAGCATAGGGGTGCATGTAACTTTTCGAATTATAGTTTTATCTGAGTATATGCCCAGGAGTGGGACTGCTAGATCATATGGTAACTCTATTTTCAGTTTTTTGAGGAACTCCATACTATTTTCCATTGTGGCTGCATACAATTTACATTCTCACCAACAGTGTAGGAGGGTTCCCTTTTCTCCACACCCTCTCCATCATGTGTTATTTGTAGACTTTTTAATGATGGTCCTACTGACCGATGTGAGGTGGTACCTCATTGTAGTTTTGATCTGCATTTCTCTAGTAATTATCGATGTTTAGCATCTTCTCCTGTGCCTATTGGCCATCTGTATGTCCTCTTTGGAGAAATCAGACAACCCATATTTCAAGGACAGTAGCCCCACGTGGCTAGTGGCCACCACAGTGGGCAGTACAGCTACAGATGCTCTATGTGTGGCCAGGAGGCAATGAGATTAGATAAAGAGTTTCTGAAGTATGAAGGATTCCCGATCTCTCTCTTTTTTAAAAAAATACTTATTTATTTGGCTGCGCTGGGTCTTAGTTGGGACACGCAGAATCTTCTTTGCGGCATGGGGGATCTTTAGGTGTGGCATGCGGGCTGTAGTTCCCTGACCAGGGATCGAACCCGGGTCCCCTACATTGGGAACGCGGAGTCTTAATCGCTGAACCACCAGGGAAGTCCCAAGGACTCCTGATCTCTTAAGTGTCTAATCATAGGATATGCTGAACTTTTCTTTCACTCAGCCCCACCCCCACCCCAAGGGGCAAACACAACCTTCGTTCTGTCAGAAATAGCCACCTAGAATCAGGAGAACCTCGCCAGGGTCCCGATTTTCAGATCCAAAGACCTAATAATCCTCAATAGAACAGAAAACACAAGATATTTATTGAGCACCTCCTAGGTACAAGAAACCACAGTAGCGGCTGAAACAAAACGTTTCCGAACTCACTATTAACTTCTAAGCCCAACAGGCGGGCCAGGACGTCTTTTCTTTTGTGGATCATCTGGCCTTATTAAAAAGTCGTTAACTTTCAGTGCCTGCATTGAGAAACCAAGCATCTTTAACTACAGGAAACTGAGCCCCCTGAGTTAACAGCCTGCCCTGTTCTAAGTTCCAGGACAAACCAACGCAACCAAAATCAGCGCTTAAGAATCTTAATTTCTGCCTGCCCGTCACTGAGTCTTCACCGTCCAAAGAATCCTAAAAAAACAATCACTGTCAGGGTATTTGCACTGCTTGACAGTTCTTCTCAGGGTCCTTCTTGCTCTAAGTTGATGCAGGAAGTTCTTCTTCACCCAGTTTTTTTTTATATCACCTAAAAGCTGAAGCATATTTAAATTAGCTCTGATTCCTTAAAATTCATGAAAGGTATGGACACCAAGCTTTACAGAGCTTTGTGGAAAGATGGCCCTATCTGAGGCCCTGTGGGGTTGGGAAGGAGCTCGGCCCGCCATCGAAAAACCCAGGTCCCCACTCGCCCCAGCCCGTGCCATGAAGGCCGTGGTGCAGTGTGTCACCCAGGCCAGCATCACAGCATCCAAGCATCCGCATGGCCTGTTCTTCAACCAAATGTTGCACAAACAACAAATAAGGAGCAGGACTTCACTGGCGGTCCAGTGGTTCGGACTCCGAGCTTCCACTGCAGGGGGCACGGGTTCGATCCCTGGTCGGGGAACTAAGATCCCACAAGCCACGCGGCACGGCCAAAAAAAAGAAAAAAAAAAAACATGATGTAGGGAGCATTTCCAGTGCAAGAACTCCCCTTTTCCAACGTTCTATTTTACATTTCCTTTTTTGCCTATTTTCTCCATTTCACGGAGCTTGACTCCCAGTAAGATGCACAGTTGTGAAGAGTTGTTCACAGGGATGCGTTCTAACAGTGTCTATGCCCAGCCTGGGTGCAGAGTGTTCCCACCCCAGGACACCCTCCTTCCTCACTTCCCGAACCAGGTAGGGAACAGATCAGAATCTAAAGAATTCAGGATGAAATGTTTCTCTTTTCCACCAGTTTCCTATGGACCAAGTCACCCAACCATTAGTCATCACTTGATCACTATAGTCTAGTTTGAACATCAGGGGTCCAGATGATTTATGTATATATAAGGTAGTCATTTTAAAAACTCAAAGCCAAGTTATTTTATGTTTTTTAAAAATTTAAAAATAAATAAAAATCGGGATTTCCCTGGCGGTCCAGTGGTTAGGACTCCACACTTTCACTGGCGACGGCCCACGTTCAACCCCTGGTCAGGGAACTAAGATCCTACAACCTGCATGGCGTGGCCAAACATAAACAAATAAATAAATAAAAATAAAAGTAAAAAAGACCCGGGTCTCTCAGATCCCACAGGAGCTTCGGGACGGCGGCAAGTCCCTTTAATTGTTAAGTCAGCCCGCAGGCTGCTTCTCCACCAAGATCTTTCCTGCTTCCCATCACCGTGATCTCACATAGAGCTTAGACGCTCCCCACACCTCCCGTGGGCACAGAAAAGCCCCCAGACAAGGCTTTTCAGCTGACTTCAGAGTCTGAAATACAGCCCTGGCACGATCCACTGTGTGACACCTGGGAAGACAGTCAATTCATTACTCATTCTTTTCCTAAGAAAGCACCAAACTGAAGGCGTACGAGGTCCCATGCTAGGAATGGCATTGACCGAGGTCTAGAATGGGCATGCCCTCAAGGACTTCAGGGCCTCAACAGATTAACTGAAGACAGTGCATTATTATGCCAGCAGAGAAGGTCCCAAAAGGCTTTCTAGAGCTGACGGTGCCTGCTCTGAGCCTTAAAAAGTAAGCCAGATGAGACCAGAAGCAGAGAAATCCAGCTCAGCAAAGAGCTTCTTGAGCTCTTACTAGGGGCCAGGCCCTCTGGAAACATCTATAGGAATTAACTCATCTACTCCTCACAACAGCCCTATGAGGTAGGTACTATTATCATCCCCATTTGACAGATGAGAAAACTGAGGCATGGAGTAAGAATATAAATTGTTCAAGGTCATTCTGTTAGTAAGTGGCCAAGCAGACAGGACAAACCCAGCCGTCCAGCTCTGGGTTACTGCCCTTCCCTCTATGGCCCAGTACCGGCACACACGGGAGCAAGTTGTGTTTGTGAATTTCTCAGCAAAGGCTGCAACCTGGATCACCTTGGAGGCCAGGAAAGTATCAATAATTTAAGTGCAAGAACCCTTCCATGAAGGGTGCCGTGAGGACAGTGGTGGACCACTGGAGCCCAGAAGAGCCATCTACGTGCATCAAATTCAGTATCACCCCAGTGCCCTTCAATCCAGACACAGCCACCCTGCTGGCAGCTGCCAATGTGTGTCCACCTCAGGGTTGAAGGGGCAAGGCTGGGGTGAGCAAGATGTGAGGCAGAAGGGACGGCACCGGGGACAGACACCAGGCCAAGAAGCTTGGACTTCATCTGGTAAACAATGGGGACTCTGATAGAGGGACATGATCACACACATTTTAGAGGGACAGCTGAGTCCACGGGGAAAATGCGCCGAGGTGTAAAGACGAGACGGTGGGGAGGCGGACGCACGCTTCGGGAGAGAGGGCGAGGAGAGTGTATTAGTGTGCTACAGCTTCCAAAACAAAGTGCCGCAAACTGGGTGGCTGAAAACGATGCAAGTTCACTGTCTTGGTTCTGAGGTTAAAAGTCCAGGATGAAGGTGTCAGCAGGGCTGCACTCCCTCCAGAGGCTCTAGGAAAGGATCCTTCTCTGTCTCTTCCAGCTTCTCTTCCAGCTTCTGGCGGCTTCCGGCAGCCCACAGCTTGTCGGGACATCACTCCGATTCCTGCTTCCACCATCACAGCCTTCTCCCGTGTGTCTGTGTCTCTGAGTCTGAAACCATGGGAGTTAGGGCCCACCCTACGCTTTCCCGCCCCCCCCCCAGTGACCTCCTCTTAACTAATTACATCCGCAAAGAAAAGACCTTGTTTCCAAATAAGGACACATTTTGAGGTTCCAGGGGACACGAGTTTGGGAGGGAGGGGGACCATATTCAACCCAATACCTAGGGGCCTGAACAATGGCAGGACTGAGTGGGGAGACGTAGGGAAGATATACAGCAAGATGTCGTGGAGTGAGGATGGGGTGCTATCTCTTGGAAAAGTGCAAAATTTAGAATATACACCTTTATTTACCTAAACACATAAACCTGCAAGGATTCACAAGAAACCAAGAAAAGTATATAGTTAGCTGAGGGCGTAGAAAGAAGGGGGTAAACAGGGACAGAGTGAGAGTATGACGTCTTCATGTACACCTTACTTTATTCTATGGTGTTAGAAACCGCCAGGATTGACGTTGCTCTTAGAGGCGTGCTGCCAGGAAGGGGCACAAGGGAGGCTGTGGGGTCTCAGCATGTTCTGATTCTGGATCTGAACGCTGGCTACATGAATTTATAAAAATTCATCAAGCTAGATACTTAAAATAATATATACTTTTCTACATGCATGTTACATTTCAATTTTGATTTTTTTTAAAAATAAGCATTTATAGATACAACTGTTGGTAAACAGCTTCCTATCTGCTAAATGGAGCTGACATCACCCTGTCTACAGCAAAGCTCTCCTGGCTTGATGATGTCGATAATTCTAGGGGGGGATGACACAGAAAGCTGTTGCCATGCAAATCTAATGTCACGGAATTTCACGGAACAAAGTCTACATAACGTGCTTTAAAAATCATCTTTTTTCCCCAAAAGAAATGTGAAGACAATAATGTTTTCATTAGTGCTTTCTTTGTTTCAAAAGAGATTTGGCCCCCATCCTCAAAGGATGAAATTTTAGCTGCAAGCAAGAAGGGTAGGGGAGATGGGGGCCCCTGAAAATATTTTTATGCTTTTCTCACTGAAACAAAATACCAAAAATGGATTTTCCACGAGAAGTGGCGGGAGGAGGGGCATCTGCCTGAGCTTGGGAGCTGCACACATGGTCCCTGCCCAGCTGCCAACTCCAGCCACCTACCAGGCCCTGCGTAATGGAAACACCAGATTTAAACAGGTGTCATAACAGTGAAAGGGCCCTGTAAATGGGAAACGCAGAAGGCCTGGAGGAGCCGGACGGCTGGTGCGGGAGTGAGGGTTACAGCCCTGAGTGGTCCCCAGGCTCCTGGAGTCTGCCGTCCTTCGCCTCACACACACTGAAACATCCATCTGCCTTCACAAGCACACACACATCACCTATATAAAATCTCTGCACAGGAAATCTCTGCCATTCCTAAATGGTCTTGCCCAAATAAACTACCTCTGACAGAGTGCTCTGAGCTATTGGATTGCATTAAATGAGAGGAAAAACGAGAGTGGGTTAGGGATTCCAGAATTAACAGTCTGCTCGGTAGGGCAGGTCACATGGACTAATCTGAGGAGGGGTATGGAATCAGCCTATCCCAGCCCCCATAACCGCCCAGGTGCTGTCACCGGCTGCTGAACGTAGATTTTGTGGATCCACGAAATCCGCATTGCGTGGCCTTGCTCGTGTCATCTCTCTCTGCTTCCCCACTTTCTCATCCATCAAATGGAATGGCAATACCCACCGCGCAAGGATTTCTTTTATTTTTCTTATATTGGAGTATAGTTGATTGACCATGTTGCATTAGTTTCAGGTGTACAGCGCAGTGATTCAGTTATCCATATACATATATCTATTCTTCTTCAAATTCTTTTCCCATTCAGGTTATTACAGAATACTGAGTAGAGGGACTTCCCTGGCGGTTCAGTGGCTGGGACTCTGCGCTTCCACTGCAGGGAGCACGGGTTCGCTCCTTGGTCGGGGAACTAAGATCCCACGTGCCACGCAGTGTAGCAAAAAAAAAGAATATTGAGTAGCGTTCCCTGTGCTATACAGTAGGTCCTTGTTAGTAAGGATTTCTTAATGGTGATGTGTAAAGTAGCAAAAAGGCCCAGAACAAAAGAAAAGATCTATCAAAGGTAGCCAGTCTAACGGTCATCGTCCTAAACACCATTTATAAAACTATTACTCATTTACCTGTAAAAAAGTGACTCCTCGTTCTTTCCCAGAAGAAAGTATAAGATAAAGGGCAGCATTTGATCTGAAAGTCTCATTAATCCCCCAAAAAAGTTCAATAAGAAAAGTGTAGAAGGGGCTGCAATAAGACACTGAAAATGAAAAGAGGTGGGAAGATGGGGATAAAACTGAATTCTCTCCCCGTCCTGGTCTGCCAGGACTGCCATAACAAAGCAACACAGACGGGGCGGCTTAAACAACAGAAATGCGTTTTCTCGCAGCTCTGGAGGCTGGGAAGTCTGAGATCAAGGTGCTGGCAGGTCGGTTTCTCCTGAGGCCTCTCTCCTCATCTTGTAGATGGCTGCCTGCTCGCTGTGGGCTCACCTGGTCCTTCCTCTGTGTTCAGGCATCTCTGGTGTCTGTGCGTGTGTCCAAATTTCCTCTTTTTATAAGGACACCAGTCAGATTGGATTAGGGCCACCCTAATGACCTCATTTTACCTTACTTCTTTATAGGCTCTATTTCCAAAGGCAGTTACATGCTGAGGTACTTTGGGGTCAGGGCCTCAGTATACGAATCTGAGGGCATAAAATTAAGCCCATAACACTTCTTTATACCATAATTTGAAATGCTGAATTGCGTGTTCACGGAACTAAAGAACCCATGTGATGGAAACAACTCAAGTGCCCATCAACAGACGACTGGCTTAAGAAGATATGGTATGTATATATATACATACATACGTGCGTGTGTGTGTGTGTGTGTGTGTAATGGAATACTACTAAGCCATAAAAAAGAATGAAATATTGCCATTTGTAGCAACATGCATGGACCTAAGAGAATATTATACTTAGTGAAGTCAGACAGAGAAAGACAAATATTATATGACATCACTTAAATGTGGAGTCTAAAAAATAATACAAATTAATCTATATACAAAATAAAAACAGACTCAGGCCAAGAAAACAAACTTATGGTTACCAAGGGGAAAGGGAGGGGAGGAGGGATAAATTAGGAGTATGGGATTAACAGATACAAACTACTATACACAAAATAGACAAACAGCAAGGACCTACTGCATAGCACAGGGAACTATGTTCAGTATCTTGTAATAACCTATAATGGAAAATAATCTGAAATATATATATATAAAACTGAATCACTTTGCTGTACACCTGGAACTAACACAACATTGTAAGTTAACTATACGTCAACAAAAAGGCAAAATGAATTGAAAAAAGAAAAGTCTTCATGCTTTTAGTTAAATTGACATCTCCCTACTAAAATATATTACAGAATCTGAAAGGAGACGGAGAAGGAGAAGAAGAAGAAGAAGAATCCATGTGATACAAGGGATAGATGAAGGAGCAGAGAAGTTCTGCTTGGAAAGAGCTTCTGGAGTGAGACGGGGGGAGGCAAGACAGCCAACCACAAATGCTTATGGGGCAGGGTTGGCTTTGTGTCCCAACAGGACACAGTTGGCATCAACGGGAGGAGGTTTCAGGGAGACAGACCTCCATCCCCTGCAGGGAACAACTTTGTAACGATTCACTGGCTCAACCAAGGACCAGGCTGCCCAGCATCAGCCTCTGCCGACTGCCTTTTGTACCTTCCTTTGGTGTTAACAAAGGCCAGCCTGCACGTATCTCGTGTCAACCCTACAACGTGGGAGCAGGCATCACTTGGCATCACTCCACAAAGGGACAATGGAAGGGCCAGCCTCAGAAAGGGCAGGTGACTCAGCTAATGCAAGTCAGAGCCAGGGCTGGAACCCAGCCTCTCTGCCTCTCGGTCTTCTGTTCTCCTCTCAGCTCCATAATGACAATGGCAGCAAAGGCTCACGTGACATTCCCCAGCCAGGGTGTCACAGAGAAGATTCTGGAGTTGGGAGGACCTTATCAATCCCTCCAACTCTAAAATCCCAATCTAGAGGCAATCACAGTAGAAGCGCAGGGAATGGTGGGGAAAGACTCCTGAGGGATGATTCTCAACAGTGATGTCAGCGTCCTCAAAACCAGCCACAACTCAAATACATGACGTACTGGAAAAGGCAAGGCTACGGAGATGGCAAAAAGATCAGCGGTTGCCAGGGGCTGGGGGGAAAGAGAGATGAACAGGCAGAGCACAGAGGATTTTTAAGGCACTGAAACTACTATATGACACTATAATGGTAGTTATATGTCACTACACATTAATCCAAACACTCAGAACGTGCACCAACCACCCGCGAGCCCTGATGTAAACTATGGATTCTAGGTAATGATGTGTCGGTGTTGATTGTAACCAATGCAGCACTCTGGTGAGGGCCATCGATCGTGGGGCAGGCCGTGCATGTGTGGAGACAGGGGATATACGGAAACTCTCTCAACTTTGGCTCCATTTTGCTATGAACTAAAACTGCTCTATAAACCAAACTCTATTAACAAAAAACAAACAAAAGAAAAACTAGCCGCAACAGGTCATCTACAACCATTTCACCAGCCTGGGCATCAGAACTCTTAATGTTGCATCCCAGTCACTTTTTAAACTTTGGGTTCATAAACCCAAAGACCGGGACGTTGGAAGCTAGAAAGGCTCTCGGAACAATTCTGCTTCAACCTCATTCTCTCCCAGATGAGGAATGCAAAGAAAGTTCTTCCTTGTTTTATTTTATTTATTTTGCTACAGAGAATGTAAAGGATTTAAGAGATAAGCCAATAATGGTGTTTTCTAAAAGCTTGAAACAATGTTCAAAATCATAAACACAAAAAGTGCAGTCTACCTGAAAAGCAAAGAGAGAGATTCTTTATTATTATGTTAACAGTAACAAAATAAAATTAAATAATTAAGACCCAGTGCAGATTAGGCATGGTGACGTTAATATACTCACACATATGAACTGATCAAGACTTTTTTTTTTTTTGATCAAAACGTTTAAAGCAGTTTTGAAACAGGAGGGAAGGGGGCAGGGCACAACCTTTGAAAGAATGACATAGCCCGAGGACATGACATAAACTGATTAGAGCCAAATGGGTCCAAGATGGCGGACAAGTCGACTTCCACTAGACCTTGAGCCTCAGTATACGCTCACTGTAACACATCAGCAAGCTAAATGACACACCCACAGGTGCCATGACAGTTCCAAGGCCAACCAAAAGGATCAAAAAGTGGGCGGTGGCCCGATTCCTGGAAATCCCCGCCCCTTCCCGAAATAGCTGGAATACTCCCCCCACTCATTAGCCTATGAAATTACCCGCTCCTATAAAAACTGACAATCCCGTACCCCGGTGCCTTTCTCACCTTCTGAGATGGCCCACACTCTGTCTGTGGAATGTGTCTCTCTCTAAATAAATCCGCTTCTTACCCATCACTTTGTCTCTCACTGAATTCTTTCTGAGATGGGGCATTAAGAACCTGACCTTCATTAAGTCCTGAAACCAGGTGTGTGATGTCAGTTGGAAGACCATGGGTTTTGGCCAGGTTCCAATCCCAGCCACGTGGGTGCGAGTCCCAGTCTGAGGTGCACAGTTTCAGTTTGGTAATTCAAGTCAAGAGCCATTTTTTAAATGTCATATTTAATACAAATACCATATCCTGAGAATTCAGCCTGAGAAAAACAAGTTTAAAAAAAAAAAGGAAAAAAGCAAAGTATACATCAAGAACTTCAAGGAATCTTAAGATAGTGATTAAAAAAAGAAACACAACAAATATTCAATTACAGGAGGATGGTTATGTAAGTGATTAGCTCACTGGAACATGTGACCATCGTAAACAACAAGTATGGACATAACCATACTTGCTTATATTTTATATACACTACTTTTATATTTTCTTAATTGATAAAAGTTTAATACCAACTTACTTTATAAAACTCAAAAGAAAATGTCTTGAAACAGATACCATACAATTATTATGTGGTCTCCCTACTGACCTGAAACGACAGAAGGCATTTAAGGAAGGGATGCTATGTCAAAAACAAAGACTAACCCAAGGGATATATGTTACTTAACAAATCTGATTGCAGAAAAACTAGTTGGTTTGCCTACTTTTGTTGTTGTGGTTGTTGGTTTTGTGTGGTTTTTTTTTTTGCTGATTTCTTTCTTTTTATTTATCAATTTGTAGATACGCTGGTGCCCTAGTAAACTTCAGTGGCAACCAGTGAGGTTTGTTACGTTTTACATTATTATGAAATTTTACATATCTGATATGATTCAATGAATTGTAATTATTGTTCTTTTTTCTGAAGTCTAGATTTTTCCCATTAGTTTTTTTAATTTTATTGAAGTATAGTTGATTTTACAATGTTATATTAATTTCTGCTGTACAGCAAAGTGATTCAGTTACATATACATATATATATTCTTTTTCATATCCTTTTCCATTATGGTTTATCACAGGATATTGAGTACAGTTCCCTGTGCTATACAGTAGGACCTTGTTGTTTGGCCTAGTTTTAAAACTAATCACAGAATCCATTTTCTTAATGGTCCAGACATTTTGCCAATTCTTTCAGCTCAACAGAACTTTCATCAACAAATGTCATCATCAGTTTATCCCCACGAGTAGTCTGTACCTGCGTGTAAGCACAGTTCTTTTTACATTTGTCCACGTTGCTCCTTTATAGGAGTTGATAATGCAGTGTCCCACGAAAAGAAACAAAATACAAAGCTGTATCTATGCAAGAGTTACAAATATGCAAAAAGGGCAGGAAAAGATAAGAAAGAACAGAGAAATACCAAAAGCAACAATGTGTTCTCATAGCAGCAATGTTGGAGAATGGCCCCTTTTAAATGTACTTGATTGTTCTTAAAACAAACATACAGCAAATAAAAATACATTTTAAAGAGTCAGCTGATCTGTGCAGCACAAAGTTCCTTTAGAAGCTCCTGCTGCCCCCGACTAGCAAATAGTTTGGCAGTGCCAAAGCAGAGGCCTGAACCCTTATCTGATTTCAACCAGCAATTTGAGATTCACTTTCTCTAGAGCCAGTGGCCTTCATCCGTCCCTCTGTGGTCACATGCAATTAATGCTCTGCTCTCAACACTGCACCCACCACATGCTACAAGTCACCCATCAAGGGACCACCCTCCGTGAAGATCCCCTTTACCATGTGGTCCCTCTGCATATTGTGGGATACCTTCACCTCCCAGCCACAGTCCTGCAGGCACAGGACTCCACCTCCTGCTGTTTCTACCAGCCCCCATCCCTCACTTCCACCCTCAGGCTCTTCCATTATTTTCTGCACAGAGAATTTCACTATCCAGGTATAAATTCCTCCCCCATCCATCTGCAGTCTAGGTCCTGGGCTGCTTAGCCCCGAGCCCCCATGACCCTTAACAAAGTCCAGGTATGGAACAGCTCACCTCAGAATTAAAGACATATTGGTGCAATGCTCTCGTACTTTTTGTTTTCTGGTTCCTGTTTATCCGTGGGTTCCAAACTGTGTGCCTGGATGCTTGCTCACCGCTATGGACCGAATATTTGTATCCTCTAAAAACTCACATGGTGAAGCCCTAATCCCCACTGTGATGGGGGGAGTGCAATTTGGAGAGGTAATTAGATTTAGATCCGGTCATGATGGTGGAGCCCCCATGACGAAATATAATGTCCTTATAAAAAGAAGACAAGAGAAGAATTCTCTGTGTGTGCATGCAACAAGGAAAGGCCATTGTTGAAGGCCAACCATCTTTAAAGGTTGTTGAAGCCACAACCAGGAAGAGGGCTCTCCCCAAGAACCTGACCATTCAGGTACCCTGATCTCAGGACTTCCAGCCTCCAGAACTGTGAGAAGTAAATGTCTGCTGTTTAATTCACCCAGCCTATGCTGTTTCATTACAGCAACTCGAACTAAGACACCCACCCACCCATCTTCCCCCTCAGAATGCATGCTGCCTAGTTTTCACTCTTGCTACAGCATCAGCTTCATCCTGGCTGAAGACTGCTCACCAGCAACTAAGACACCTTCTTGCCAGTGGGTCCTTGCCAGTGGGTCCTTAGGGAATATGCCTGTGCCTAGTCTCTCCTGAGTACAGCCTTTACCGCCTTAGGCTTCTCATCCCTTAGCTGCCACCTTGCAGAGCCCACCGTCTTGGCAAAGACCAGAGCACCATGCATATATCCTGATAGCGGATGTTGTAAGCTGGGGGCAAGTGTATCCTAACCTATATCGAGCTCCTCCACAGGGGCGCCATGGGCAAAACCAAGATCAATTTGGCTGAGACCCTGCCCTCAAAAAGTCTGCAGTCTAGGGTCAACCCCATTTTCATGTCCCCTCTGGGGATCCCAGAATCCACAAATCTTCCCAGGTAAACTGGGTAACTGTTCTGTCTTTGGGGCTTCTCTTCAATGTCTATTGGGAGCGTATGATGACCTGTAATCTGCAATACCATGGTAATCACTTGCCATTTGGTGCCCGAAGATTTAGTGAGATTTCCAGCTGGGCCTCTCCACTTGGTTTCTTTGGGCTAATTGTGAACCTTCCAAGCCACGATTTTTCTTGACCATAGAGTGCGCTTAGTAGGACCTCTCTTGAAGTGATTGTGAAATCCAAATGACAAACTTTTGAGAAGACTTTCCAGGAGAAAAAAAAAAAAAGTTTGCAGCCTAGGAGAAGTGTTCACAGAGACGCAGACTATGATAACACACCTAAAAGAGACATTAGGGAATTCCCTGATGGTCCAGTGGTTAGGACTCAGCACTTTCACTGCAGGGGCCCGAGTTCGATCCCTGGTCAGGGAATTAAGATCCTGCAAGCCGCGTGGCACAGCCAAAAATAAATAAATAAATTAAATAAAATAAAAGAACCATTAAACACTAGAACATCAAGGAAATGGCATAAGGATGGCTGATTTCAACCAGACCTGGAAGAAGGGCAAGCAAAGATAGGAACAGTCCAGATCTAGACACAATGCATGCAAAAAAATGAGAATAGGATACATCCCAGGGCAAACAGGACTCCTGTTTCACTGGCTCTAAGTATTTGAGAAAGGAGGCCTGAGAGATAAAATGGGAAAGCAGGGCTGGGACCAAAGGACTAGATAGAGTCTTTGAAAGCTTAAAACACATGGTGACATATCAGAGCTAAGCTTTAGGAAAGTCACATTTCTCAGCAGTAAGTACACACCCATATTACATGTTCTTAAGTGATTTTAACGGCAGTCTAATGGAGTGGTTGGACATCCTTGTGGGTTAAACTGTGTCCCCCAAAAAGATATGTTTAAGCCCTAACCTGTAGTAACTATGACTATGACCTTATTTGGAAATTGGGTCTTTGCAGACATAGTCAAGTTAAGATGAGGTCATATAGGATGCGTCCTACATCCAATAATTTGTATCTTAATAGAGAGAGGAAGAGATTTAGAAACAGACACACAGCCACAAGAGAAGATGGCCGTGTGAAGAAGGAGGCTGAGATTGGAGTGATGTCACAAGCTCAGGAATGCCAACGGCCTGCAGAAGCTGAAAAAGGCAAGGAAAGATTCTACCCTGGAACCTCTGGAGAGAACATGGCCTTGCCAACATCTTGATTTTGAACATCCAGCACTATGAGAGAATAAATGTCTATTGCCTTAGGTCATCCAGTTTGAGGCAACTTTTACTAGCAGCGCCTGCACAAACATGAATTAAGTTTGACTTGAAAATCATCAGTGCTTTAGGACCTTCAGAGAAGATGGGCTAGTTCATGAACAAGAAAGCAATCCTAGAGAAAAACTGAGGTCATGAGGCACAACTGTGACTGGAACTGTGGATGTAAGACTACTGTCCAAGGGGAAAGGAGCATAAAGACAGGGATGCAGTCAACCCTCGAAGGTCAACAACTCTTTGATGATGGAGGGTCTGGGTTCAATCCTATCCTGATAGGATCAGTCAACAATGGGGCTAATCCTTCCATTGATATTTAATCCCTGGGATTCTTGGCTGCCCCCACGGGCTTTCTCATCTTTGTTCTTTCCAGGGCCAGAATCCACAGTCTTTATTCTTCCCGAAATCCTAACTTTTGAGAAGACACTTCGCTATTAATCCCCATGTGTAAGTGGATTACAAAAAAAAAAAAAAATTGGGAGATTAAGTTTCTACTACTTGTCACCTACCCAAAGATGAATGTGTATGTAATTAATGCAATTTTTTTCTGATTATACTATTAACCCGTACTGATTGTAAAGTCTTTCAGTTAGAGAAAATTATGCCTAGGAAAATAAGATTTGCACTTACCTTCAACACTAAAAGACATTCGTTGTTGCTATTTGGCTATATTTACTATTGGTATCTGATGTATTTAAGAGAAATACTTTATAATTAAAGAAAAAAAAACTTTGAAGATGAGTTATTTGGGAAGAATCATCCGGACAGACAAAGAAAGTGTAAGGAAAAACCCACAGAACGTCTGAGAAAAATGGAGAAGGGTGAGCCCAGGTAATCAAAGGCCATTAACCATTTTAACACTGCAAGAGGCCAGAGAGATTTTATTCAAACTAAAGGAGGAAATTCAAAAACATGACTCTCACAGCATCCTTAAGTTAGATGAAATACTCAGGGCATTAAACTATCAAACTTGACTCATGTCCTAATTAAGCTGTCCATTTCAGAATTCCACCAAATAACTTTTCCATGATGGAAACCTTAATATTTAAGGTACGTTACTAACTCCTTATGAGAGTTCCCTTTTTTCCCAAATTATGGTTTTCTAGCAACCATAACACAGCAACCAAGACCATACCTTCTTGCCCTTGGTACCAGTCTCCCCAAAGAGCTGTATGTATAG
Organism: Globicephala melas; assembly: GCF_963455315.2. Classification (NCBI taxonomy): domain Eukaryota; kingdom Metazoa; phylum Chordata; class Mammalia; order Artiodactyla; family Delphinidae; genus Globicephala; species Globicephala melas. The sequence goes on along the minus strand of NC_083317.1, from coordinate 13,236,611 downwards.
ACCTGCACGTATAACCCTTGGCTGTCTTAGCTGTGGCTGGGCCCCAGAATGTTGGAGGAGCTGGGTCCATATGCTGTAATAATGTCCAGACGTTACACATGGCCAATTGCTAGTTGCTAGCAGGCCTATAAATTCACTTTTCATAACTTAGATGGGATTCAGAACTGCTGTATCACGGGCTAAAAAGACACAAATTACTGCAATTAAAATTCAGAGGCTATCTGTGAGGAATAATTTTAGCCCTTCTCACTCAAATAAGCTACATTAACTAGTCCTGGTTTAAAGAACAGGCCGTTCCCTTGCACCTCTAAAGACTCCGAGGTCCTCAACTAATCTGCAACACCTACCAAAAAAGTCCATCTGCTTTTGACCCTATTTCCTCCAAGAAAGAGAAGGTCATTTGGGTTCTCTTACTTGAACTGAGCTGAAATCATGCCACAGGCTCCCACAAACCTTTTTCTTTAAGGTAATTTAAATGCTTTGATCCAACTGGTGAGCGGTCACAGGACCAAAGTTGCAGGCATTCAAGGCATTGATCCCCAAATTAAAGCAATTAACTGTCAAAGAAGCGAAGGAAAAAATAAGGAAAAAAACCACAGGATTCATTTTTTCAATCAATTTTAAAACAATTAGATTGTTAAATTGTTTAGGTTAAGTGAAAACCATAGTTATGAGGCTTATTTTTTTTAATGACAATGAAATGTTAAAGTTCCAGTGGCATAACGGTAGAATTGAAATAATTTCTAATCAGAGGTTTCAAGGTGAGATAATTATTCCCACATTCATAAGACTTTTTCTAAAACCTCACAGTAGATCTTGCGCTGCACTTGGAACATTTTTTCTAAAACTATTTTTCATGCTCCACAAACTGCTTAAGAAGAGGAACATTATAATTATCAGCCTGCAAATATTTTTCCCTCCCATAACAGGGACCAGAGCAGAATTCAGGGAACAGTTATTAGCAACATCCGGAAGCCTTTAAATACTGGAACTTAGTCATGCACTGAGAAGCCCAAAACGCCTGAAATTATTATCCAATTTTTTAGAACTCTGTCTGAAAAAAGAAAGACACTTTATTAATTTAATTCCAGCTAAAATAATAACCAGAGTGTTTAAAATAACCAAAATAATCTGATGCCTCAAGATAGCTAGCTTCCAAATATCTACAAAACATAAGCTCCTTTTCTATGTAAAAAAACTTAAATAGGCAGATCTCTAACAGTATTTGTGTCTTTTGAATGCAGGGTTTCCCAACCTCAGCACCACTGACTATGGACCAGATAATTCTTCGCCTGGGGAACTGCCCCATGCATTGCTGGATGTTAGCAACATACCTGGCCTGTACCAGATGCCAGGTATCTCCTTGCTTCTAGGCAGATGCTAGGTACTTCTCCAGTAGAACAAACAAAAATATCTCCAGACATTTCCAAATGTTGCCTGGTGAGCAAAATTGGCCCCAGTTAAGAACACCTGTCCTAACATAACATAATAAAAAATATTTCAACCAACAAAAAAAATTTATCACCCAAAAGCTGATATCCAAAGACAGCTCCCTTTCAAGTTACCTTGGAAATATACCCTTCCGCAGCTTTGGTAAATAAATTAAATAACTCAGTCATTCACACAGTTTTTAAAGTAAACAAAGTATTGCTCTTTTTTTTAATGTGAAATCAGAGATTTAAAATATAATGTCTCTCCAGTGCTTCTTTTCTCAATCTATAACTTAAGTCATGCCAGTATAGCTATAGAAAATATGAAACTAGTATAGCCTGGCTATGGAGTGCAAAGTTGACAGTTATTGACAGTCATAACTAAGCAAACACCTTTATTGCTCTTCAGCTTTTCAAAAGCAAACAGTATGTAAAGGATGCCATCAGAAAAGTGAAATGATTATCTACAGAATGAAGAAAATGTTTGCAAATCATATATCTGACAAGGAACTTATATCTAGAATATGCAAAGAATCCTCACAATTTAAGAGACAGAAACCAAATTTTAAAATGAACAAAGGGTCTGAACAGACATTTATCCAAAGAAAATACACAATTAGCCAACGAGCACATGAAAAGATGCTCAACATTATTAGGTACCAGGGAAATGCAAATCAAAACCGAAAGGAGATAGCTCCTATCACCCACTAGGATGACCACAAACAAAAAAACAGGTAATAATAAATGCAAGGATATGGAGAAACTGGAATCTTCATTCACTGCTAGTGGGAATGTAAGATGGTACAGTCACTTTGGAAAACAATCTAGCAGTTCCTCAGAAGTTTAAACATAGAATTACCATATGACCCAGCAATTCCACTCCTAGGTATATACCAAAAAGAATTTAAAACAAGTATTCAAACAAATATTTGTACACTAACGTTTACAGCAGCAACTATTCACAATAGTCAACAGGTGGAAATAACCCAAATGCCCATCAACTGATGAATGAATATAAATAAAATGTGGTATATCCATATAATGAAATACTGTTCATCAATAAAAAGTAATGAAGTACTGACATGCCACAACACGGAAGACCCTTGAAAACATTATGCTGATAGAAGATAGTCACAAAAGACCACATATTATATGATTCCATTTATATGTAATGTCCAGAGTAGGCAAATCTACAGAGACGGAATATAGATTAGTGGTTACTGGAGGCTGGCGGGATGGGTATGGAAGGGAAGCAAGTGATAACGGATGTGGGTTTCCTTTGGAGTTGATGAAAATGTTCTAAAATTGATTATAGTCGTGGCTGCTAAACTCTGTAAATATACCAAAACCCACTGAACTGTACACTTTAAAGAACTGAATTGCATAGTATGTAAATCATATCTTAATAAAGCCATTATCAAAACGAAAAATAGACAAGGCACAGAAGACTTCGTCGTGCTTATAGAACACAATCTCACCAACCCTGACATCTGACAGAAGCTGTAGGTGTAACAGGAAGGGAAGGGGAGAGGAAAGATAGGTCAGGACACTGATATTCTCATTTTACAAAGGGGAAGGAGGTAAGAGTCCCTGTCATTGGTTGATGGAACTAAATGAGTCCATATAAGTAACAAAGATTGAACTATAAATATAATCATAAAAATCTGGAGGATAAAGGAAATAAGAAGCAATAAGTAAGCTAAATTGTCATTTATCATAACAGGAAGTCAATAAATAAAAGTGGCATAAACAGATTATTTAGTGATATAAAGACAACCTGTAGAACTAAAAACAAAAATGAACAAAAGTGATTATTTCTGGAGAGTACAGGAGTGGGCGGAAAAAAAAACAAAATGGGGACAGAACATGTTCTTCACGACAAGCTCATCTATCCTATTAGTTTGTTAATACTACATGGAATCATTACTTTGCACATCATTTTCAGAAACAAATCAAACTTGGCATTACTTGAGTTGAAGAATCCACGTGAAATAAGAATATACTTGACGTCAGGAAAAATACTGAAGTGGGTCATCATCCCTGAGTGAAACTGTGATTTCAATATATTACAGCAAAATTGACTCAAGTTTCATAGACAAGGACTGCATCCCTAGTTAGGCAGTTTGGAAATGTATGTTAGATCCTTAAGAGAACAAGAAAAACATACAGAGCCCCTACCCTCTCTGTGGCAGTTACGAAGCGTCATAAGGTCAGAGCTTCACCATGGCAAGAATATTCAAAAGTCCTAACAACTTTTGGATCCAAAGACTTTTTCAGGACACAGCAGGATTTCCCAACTGGGAAAGTATACTACACAGTTACTTAAACATAATCAGCGTTACAATTCTGACACTTGGAACTCAAGATTCCAGGCAGCCAAACTGCCTGTCAGATGGTAGAATTAGTCATGAAGCCAGGCAACAGGCATGACCAGGAGTGACCAGGGTACCCCAGAGATCTAGGGGCCTTACAGGTATGGAAAGGGACTCCATGGTTATCAGAACCCAGGGGGCTACAGCACGATAAAGAACTTGCCCCCCACATTCCCACTCTCCATGGATATCCTTGTGTGTGTGTGAGGAGATCAAGGTGCACATTTTGGGGAATTGGTGGTCCAGGGGTTAGGACTCGACACTTTCACTGCCGAGGACCCGGGTTCAATCCCTGGTCAGGGAACTAAGATCCCACTAGCCACGCCGTGCAGCCAAAAAAAAGATGAACATTTTGCAAAAGAGACCAAAACTAACACATTAGCTCAGTAGTTAGGACAGGCTCCTGTTAAGTCCAGAAAAACCAAAATGCACATCTGAATGTCATGGCGAGAATAAACCACAGTTCTGAACCTCTAAAACACTGCCCCCAAATCAAGTGGGAACGAGCTAATGAGTTCCTGACTCTCCTAGATATTCCTGCTCAAAATCTTCTTTTGCCCAGAACGCGGCCAAGCGCTCTGTGCCCTGCGCAGGAGATGCAGTTGGGTTATAAGAGATCTTGTCCCCAGGATCTGAGAAACTCTGGGATGGTCAGGCTTTGGGCTGGAATCTCTCCCGCAAAGACCCAGGGGGCCACCCACGTGGCTGGGGGAAAGGGGAGGCAAAGCAGACCCCCTCCGGAGGGCCCTTCAGATTCAACCTGCAGACCTGAGGCCCACCTTCTCTTCTGAAAAGCAAGCGGAAAACCCCATCCACTCCACTTCCGTGGTCCTGACAGCTCCACAGGGAGGATTCCCAAACCCAGGACCCCCCTGACTTCCCGTCCCCCAGAGTTGACCTGGTGACTTTCCAGGGCTCATTATCCCCTCCGCAGAGGGCAGAGGAAGCCAGGAGCCGGAACTAGAATGGGTCTGTGTTTACGAGGTGAGCATCTCCTGGCCCAGGAGGAGGGCGGTTAGGCAGGGTATCCTGTCTCCTCCACAGCCACAGAGAACTGTGTTTGGGGTTTTTAAGGACAAGCAACTGAATCTCCTTCGCCTATCCCCCATCCACTCCCCGCCCACCCCAAGCCAAGCTTGGTCCCAGGTCCACTGTCTCCCAATCACGCATCTCCTCACACACCTGTACACTCACCTCTATACTCATCCTTTGGTCTTTAAGAAAATCCTTCTGTAGAAGCTGGAATTAAATAATGCAGGGGGATACTGTTTTGTTTCATTTTTTAACCAAAGACACTTTCCTCCTCCCTTTCATTTCTCCTCCTTCATGAATTCAAAGTGGCCCGAGCCAGAACACACGCGGTACCTTCTTGCTTGGCTCCAAAATGCTACATCCAAGTCTCCCTTTATGGAAAGAAACTCTGCGACAGCACCAAGGCTCAAAGGGCCTTGGCCCATTCAGAAACTGAGGATGCGCTCAACTGAAAGCACCTTCCCTCCCACGTGGCTCTTCACTGAACCATCACTCTTTGTTCAGCACCCTTTGGATGCACACAATTGATTGGCTCTTATATTGTGCCAGGTTGGTTTTTTTTTTGCTGCTATTTCAGTGAACTGAGACCCCACTTGCAGCCAAACGCAAGGCTCTGAGCTCAGCCTCGGCCCAACGAGGGAAGAATCTCTCTCCACCTAGCAAGAGCTCCAAGGTCTTCTAGAAGAATCTCACACGAGTCCAGGAGGAATCGCTCCATACCCACAGTCTAGGCCTTTGTGAATGTCTTAATGAGGTCCCTGGAGACCACAGGAACAATGAAAGTCTTAGGCTAGAGGGGTGTGGAGGGTGGGAAGGGGATGGAAGGGGAAAACCCACCTAACTACCTAACTATTAATATTTTGTACCTTTTACACTAGAGCATTGTTTTATTTTCCAAAAACTTTGTTCCTGGCTGAGTATTGCTTTATTTTTTGAATGCCTCCTTTATTTAATTAAAACAAAGAAATTTAAATAAGGGATTTGGCCTACAATGATGATAGTTTTTTTAAAAAACACAGGAATTATTATATAAAACTAAATATTTAGAGATGAAGTGACCTGAAGTTTAGAATTGTGAAAAACAGAAGAATTTGGCTGGGGGCCTTGCAAATCTGTTTCTTCTGGTCCCATAGTGACGGGGGGCGGGAAAGAAGGGGGACATGGAAACATACACTCTACCCATTTGCTTAATTTAGAAAGGAAAATGAATATGTATATATACATATATGTATAAACACACACACATCCCCAGTGAAACACTGTTTTAGACACAGGAGTCCAAATGACTGGACACAGTGAAAATAAGCCTCTTTCTCATCCACAGGCCTGCACCTAGGGATTCAGGAATTCCACAGGACCCTCTGTACACTGCCCACAGGAACCAAATTCTCTCTCTACCTTCTCACCCTCAAGCCACCTGACTCAGGCAGAAGCTCCCTGCCATCACCGGCTTCTAGGCAAGGCTTGGATGTGATTCCCACGCTCTTACCTGCATTCCTCATTTGGGAAAGCATAGGCTTGAAGTTCGCATCTATTAAAGTGCTGTCTCACAATACGCGTCTCCTTCAGGCAGTAAGTAACCTCCTTGCATTGCGGAAGGGAAAGGAGAGGTGTTACCACGCGCACCTAGCAGGCCCTCAGCAAAGCTTTGGGGAGAAATTTCCGCCCAGGCGCTCCAGAACGTCCGGGGTACTGACCACTCGCCAGAACTCCAGGAATTTGGTGCGGAACATGGGGGAGACAGGCCAGCACCAAGTCTTCTTTCTGGTCTTAGACGGGGAGGGGGGAGGAGTGGGGACCTGGGAGAGACAACTGCAGGGGAAAAGGAGAGGAAGTCTTTGTCCTAGCTCTTTGGATGTGCATTAGAGTGCAGTTAAATGGTCGGCTAATGAGATTTCCTGACCACGTGCTCCCTTTTAAGTCCAGGCCCCCAACTGATTTGATCCCCAGGCAGCAGCAGGGGGCAAAGCTGCCTTCAAGCATCCCTAAGGGCCAGAGAATTCCCAGAACAAGTGCAGGAAGGATCAGAATCATTTCTGCGACTGGGATTTTATTTTATCTTTTTATTAATTAATTTATTTATTTTTGGCTGTGTTGGGTCTTTTGTTTCTGTTCGAGGGCTTTCTCTAGTTGCGGCAAGCGGGGGCCACTCTTCACTGCGGTGCGCGGGCTTCTCACCATCGCGGCCTCTCTTGTTGCGGAGCACAGGCTCCAGACACGCAGGCTCAGTAGTTGTGGCTCACGGGCCTAGTTGCTCCGAGGCATGTGGGATCTTCCCAGACCAGGGCTCGAACCCGTGTCCCCTGCATTGGCAGGCAGATTCTCAACCACTGTGCCACCAGGGAAGCCCTGCGACTGGGATTTTAAATAAATAGGTTATCACGTTTATCCACCGGCATCCAGCAATAATGCTAGTGACCCCGTGGCTTGTATGAGGAGCCTCCACTTGGGGTGACTGAGGTAGGCCCAGGGGAGCAGAGGGTACGGGGAACATTCCCTGTGGGCTTATCTCCCACTGGACAAACTGCAAGTCCCTCACCTACTTCTTGTTTGTTTGTTTGCTTGTTTTGGTCAGTAAAGGCCCCTGGGATCTACGTTCAATGAGGTGTTATTGACCCAACTCAATAATTTGCTCCAACAGGCAAAAGGGTGTTGTAACGAGAAGCATTTTTTTTCAGTACCTTATTCTGTAGCCAAGCCTGAGATGGTCTTTTTCAAACTATTTATTCATCTGATTATAGGTTACGGAGGGGCTTTTCTTGTTTTCGTTTTTTCCTGTCTGAAACTGGCTTCTCTCTTTGCCTGAAGGAAATCAGCAGTGCTGATGGAGCAAAGGAAAAACAAGTCAAAACACATTGACAGCATTTTGAAGATATTCAATGAAATCAATTCTCCTCTTCTACTTTCCCTAGTTAGACAACAGCCTCCTTCTAAGGTATATTTCTCTTCTATTCAAAGATAATTACCCAGGAACTTCGGTGTTTACCACTACAAGACAACCTCCCTGGCGGAGTTTTACGGTGGGGTACAAAAGAGCATATTCTAGAAACCAGCGATTTACCAAACTTCTGCTACAAGACACAGCTCAAATTTCACTTCTACCAGGAAGTACTCCCTCCCAGCCTCCAGGTATCTCTTTGTTCAAACCTCCCTCCATCCGGGTATTATTCACTTTGCACAGCGGCCATTGGTTCAGCGGCAACCACTTCCCACCTGGACAAGGTTTCCTCCTCCAAACCCAGGCCTGGGTCTCAGCAGAGCCTTAAGGAAGAAGGAAGGAAGAAGAAACTAAAACCTAATGGAAATTCAAATACAAAAGAAAAGAGCTGTAAGCGATTAGATAAGTAGAGTGAAACCTAAGAGCAAGTAAAACAAGCCCTGTTTGAAGCTGAAAACAGCAATCCCTCATGCTTTTTAAAATAAAATAGGAGTTGGGAAAATGGAAAACTGCAGAAAGGGGAAGAGACAAGGGGCCATCCTCTGCAACAGATTCCCTCTAACAGGGAAACATTGTTCCAGTGTTTCGTACGTAGCAGTCACTGCGCCAGTTGATTTATATTGTCGTTTAACTCCCACTCCCACTCCCACAAATAGGGATACACATTATCCCCACTTTACAGACCCAGAAACTGAGACGCAGGGCGATTAAGTAGCTCGGTCTGGAACAGATCACCCAGCTCGTGAGTGACGCTGAGCAGGCACTGGAAGCAGGGTTTTTGACCTCAGCGCCCAGGCTCTCAACCTCTGTTCCAGCTCAAACAAAGTGGACGCCAAGTCAGCACGCGCGGGTAACCCGATCCGTTCTGAGTGAAGAATGCCCCACAGCTGCTCCGCGGGGCTGCGTGGGTACCACTGAAACGGGCACGGATTGGCCAGCGTCCCCAAGGGCTCGCGCGCGTCCTTCAAGACTTGCTAACACGCAGGAAAAGGCAGACTCGGAATCCACCTGGACCGGCTTGGGAACGAGCCCAGAGGATGCCACTGGAAGGGAGGTGAGCGTGGCTTAGTCAGCGCCCCGACGGCCGCCAATGCGAGAGGGCCTCTGGGTGTAGGGAGCCTGGGAATGCAGTGCGCAGCGGGGACTGGGCACGAAGGCGCCGTCTGGGCGTCTATTCCCCGCAGCATCTCGCCAGGAGGCCCGGGGAGGGGGCGTCACCTGACAGCATGCACCAACTTCTCCCAGCTCGGAGGGGGGCTCGCGGCGGTAGCCGGGGGAGCGCAGCGCGCAGCTCTCGCCCAATGGCGAGGTCTGTAAACAAAAGCGGGCCCCACGCGGGTCCCCAGCTGGGCGATGAGCGGAGCGGCGCAGCGCAGCAGCATCCGAGCGGCCGAGCCTGCAAGAGAGCTAGGCGGGACGGCGATCCGGCGCGGGGACCCGACGCACAGCCCCCAGGATCCCGCGCCCGGACGAGTCATTGTCTGCGCTCGCGCAGGAGGCCGCTTTAAATGTCCCCTCCCAGGTCTGCGGCGGGTCCCCGGCCCTGTGTGCCAACCCCCAGGCTCTCCGCCCCGTGAGTCGGGTCCCGAGCGTGACACGGATAGCCAAGGTGACCGCCCAGTCAGCGTCGCCGAAAACCCAGGCCTGGAGGTGCCCAAGTCAGGGACGGAGACACACACAGAGAGACACACGCAAGCACACGCACGCCCTCCCCGAAGTTGATAAAAATCAGCCGACAAATACAAAGTGCCGCCGCCGCCGCAGGTCAACGCTGACCTCCTGCTGCCGGGAAGACCGAATGCCAACGCCTGGACACTGTCACTTCCATTCGGCGCCAGGCACCTCACCTGGGAGCCACTGGCTCGTCTCCCTCCTGACTGCTCCCTCGAGCGAAGGATGTCTCCCCTTGCCTCCCCTCGCCAGCTCCCCACCTCCCAAGTGTGGGATCGCCAAAACAATACGAGTAAAGCCCAATCGGGGGGAGCTAGGACCCGCCGGGAGCCCCAATGTGCCGGAGACTGGGGTCAGGACGTGCCCGTCACGGGCAGAGAGGCTCCGGGCGTCCTCACTGCCGTCCCTCGGGGCGGCTCCAGCCGGCCGGCCGGCACTCCCCAGGCTCGCGGTACTCACCCGCGACGTTCGTCCCGGATCTCCGCCAGGGGGCCAGGGACAATGCGGGGCCGCGGGGCTCCGGGGGCTGCGGACACAGAGGCGTTCGCGGCGCTGCAGAGCTGCGCGCCCGACGGCGGCGGCGCTGCTCTGCCCGGCCTCGCTTCGGCCCCTTAGCCAGTCTGCCAATGGGAGCTGTCAGGGTGCCTCCGCCAGCCGCCTAGGGGGCGGGTCCGTGGAAGCCCGTGGGAAACCGAGTTCCGATTGGTCCGCCTGACAATCGCTCCGCCTCCGGACAGCCAATCAGAGACGGCGGACACAGGAGCGGGGCGTTCGGAGTTGGGCTGGAGAGTGACAACAGGCGCACGCTGGGCACCCGGGCTGCATCCCCGCCCGCGGCACGCGGCCGGAGAGGTTCCCCCGCCACGCACGCCGGGATTGCCTTCCCACTAGGCTCCGGCGGCGCGGCTTGGGGAGAGCAGGGGAAGGCAGCGGAGGCGCGGCGGCTGGGGAACAGCGAGGAAGCCCCTAACAAAGCAGCTCTGGGAGGGCCGAGCGGCCTCCGCCTCCTCCCGCAATAGGTCCGCGAAGCTGCCTGTCACTGTGCATAGGTGGAGGTGGCCAATGACGTAGAGAGAAGGAGCTCGAGTTGGCGCGCGCGCGCGCGCGCGGCTCGGTATCAGTGGGATTGGTCCGAGGTAAAGGATTTTCCTGCCACCTAAGGCGGAGAGGAAAGAAGAACGGAACGGGGGGAGGGGAAGAGCCAAAAAACGTTGTACCTGCGACACGTGGTCTGGCTTGGGAGGCGTGTGCCTGACTCTAGGGGGAGACAGGAACTTTTGGACGAGAAGAAAAAACCCTAAGGTTTTCTTCCTGTGGATGCTGGGAGGTGTTAGACGCTAACCAAGCTCCAGGTAGGGCACGGTGGGCTTAACCGAATCCTGGGGAGTCCAGGACTCACCGGGTTGACTCATCTTGCCCAGCAAGTACACTTGAAATCACAGGCTCACATTCACCTATTGAGCAGTATGCGACTCGGGCTAAATTCACACAGACCTGCCTCCTGGTCTCTTCTGTAAAATCCGGAAACGATGTTTGCCATTTACCTTTGGGGAGATTGTGAGGAAGAGGAAACCCGGACTCCGGCAGTAGAGACGCTAACGAAATCTCTTCCCCACACCCGTCAGTGCTTCCTCCTCGCCTTAAGAGCTTTGGACACCACCATTAAGAACAAAGGCTGGGGTGAATATTCACTACAACCTGATTCAGTGGACCCAGTCGCCCTGAGGGAGGGGGGAGGCCTGTGCCCCTGAGGTTATCTGGCTGAAAACAAAAAGAATCCGCAAAAAGAAATGCCTGTGTCCTAGAGCATAAAACTCAACTGGAACACTGGAAGTCATCCTTGACTTCTCTTCCCTCCTCCTTCTCCCATCTCTTCTAGCCTCCTCCTAAATCCACGCCGTCTTCCCCAATGCTTTCTCCCCCAACCGCATCAAAGGTCTCCCATCTCTTTCCACCCCGGGCCTTGCCTCCTGAAATCTACTCTCCACACTTTCCACTTGGCAAAATCATCCTTCTAAACAGAAAAATCTCATTGTGCTCTCTCCCTTCTGGGTCTCCTCCTTTTGCGCAGAGCCCGCCCCACTCCCCACCCCACCCTCACACTTTCCCTTCACTTGACTAATTCCCACCCATTCTCCAGATCCTAGCTTAACAGCCAGTGCATCCATGCAGCAGACTTTTGCTGAACTCCAACTGCAGCATACGGTCTTGTAGATACTGGAAACCTGCCGAATCCAGTTAAGGTCAGGCACCCATATCTCCTACCCCCAGTCCTCCCACCAACCCCTGTATTAAAGGAGGCTGAAATTGCCAGTTAATTATGGTCTCCTCCACCAGCACAGCACTTCACTGGATCCAGATTCTCAGCTACCTTGCTCTCTGCTGTATCCCAGTGCCTATCACCGTACCTGGCACATTTGGGGCTCTCAAAAATACTTATCAATGAATTATAGAGGCGCAAAAAAAAGAAGCAAGAGCTTTAAAGATCCGAAATGTTTCTAAAACATCAGTTTGAGAAGAATGGTTAGGATAGTAGATCTCAGAGTGATATGTCCACCAGGTCCCATAATGGGTATTGCAAGAATGTTGAGTGAAGTTTGAGAGATTTTCCAAAAGACACACTTTCAAAGAAAGACCTCATCTCAGCCAAGACCTTGCCCAGACTTCTCAATGGAGAGTCATTCCTTTGTGAAGTTTTCCATCCCAGGAGAAAGAGCAATTTCTTAACCTATTACAAGCCACCATCTTGGAAGGGGAATATATATATGAGAAACACACACACATGCGCCAACACCAAGACTATTGCATGTCAGAGAAAGCAATCTTTGTTTTATTATGCCTCTGATACTTGGGTTTCTGGTACAGCAGCTGAAATTATATTTAAATAATATAATGAGTATCTGTCACTTGTAACTCCCCTCCCCCCCAAAATTATTTCTTCTCTGCCTCACTGAGGTCTACTGCCATCATGGCCCTCCTGTTAAGGAGGTAACATGGTTGCAAGACAGCTTCAGATGAGTCCTCAGAGTGGCCATCTGATTGCCTTGGGCATAGCTCTTTCTGCTCCTAAGAAATCGGAAAAGCGGTGGAGAGGAAAAACTGGAGTTACACTGGCTGGTTTGAATCCAAGCTCCACCGCTTTCCACCTCCAGAGCCTTGTGCAAGTTATTTAATCTTTTGTAAGCCTCGCTTTTTCATTCTGTAAAACAGGAGTGATACCACCTAATCCACAAGGATGTTGAAGGGATTAAAAAGAAGTCGCACAGCACACAGTATGCACTCATATAAGTTAGCTATTGGGCTTAGCTAAGTGAACTAAACTCTCTGACCCACAGTTTCCTAATTTTTTAAATTGGATAATAACATTTCATTAAGTGGTTGAAAACCATGAAGGAGACAGTAGAAGAGAAATGCTTAGCCCTGCCCATAAAGGGGAGATGGATACATAGGAAACCACCATTTGGGGCTTTTCGTCAATCGTTCTGTCCCTCAGCCCCACCTATATCAACACATTAGGACTTTGCCTCTCGGAATCTGCTCAGGGCTGACTATGGGAGGGTTTGTTCCCACAATAATGGTGTCACCACTGAAGTTAATGAAATTAGGCTGACCTAGCCTTTGGGTACATTTCTTGCCCTTGAAATCAGAAAAGCTATTACAGGTATCTGTACTGTTTCTTGTCTCTCTGCTCAGCACAGAATGCTGCTGCTTCACACCATGTCGAAGAGAATGGGGTGTTTTGATTAAAACACAGACAAATGCCATCTGGCGTCCCATCTCCTGAGGGCACCGTTGACATCTCAAAAGAACACAGCAGTGGCAATAAAAAATTTTTAAAAAGTGGAGTTTTAAGGGTAGAATTAAGGGTTTAGGATAAAAGAACCCACAGAAGTTATATTTCTAGTTCATGACCCTAATTTCAACTACAAGTCAACATTTTCTTCCCCATCACTTACTGAAAGCCTCACTAAATATGGTCATAGCTAAGTCACAGAAAATGGCCTTTCTCACTATCTCCCCATATCTAAACCACAAAGATAAGCCCACACCCTCCTCTCTAGGCAGCCCTGCAGCAGCCTCTGTTTCTACCTCCACCTTCCATTCGAACTGATGCTCCCAGAGGGCAGGGCTGTGGTCTCTTTCATTTCCTGCTGTAATCCTGCTGTGGTGTCTAGAACTCAGCCTGGCACAAAGTAATTGCTCAGTAAATATTTACAGAATGAATGACTTAGCCTCCTGTGTTTCCTAAAACGAGGACTTTGGCACTTATTTTCTTTTCTGTCATTTATTTGTGGATGACCTCTTTTTAAAAGGACGTGAGGCAGCTTATTAAAAAGACACATATCTCACGACTTCCCTGGCAGTCCTGTGGTTAAGACTCTGTGCTTCCACTGCAGGGGGCACGGGTTTGATCCCTGGTTGGGGAACTAGGATCCTGCATGCTGTGTGGCGTGACAAAAAAAAAAAATTAAAAATAAATATATTTGTCACAAAAGCACTTACTGGTTGAGTTATCATTTACTTGGGAACCCACCAAGAGAGAGGTGAGTGGTTTTCCAAAGCAGCTGTTGTGAGTTTGCTCTGACTCATCCTCAATCTCTTGCCAAGAACCCCCTTCACCTGACAGATTGCCTCAAAGATTAGTAGACAGTTTGAGTTAAAATCTAGAACAAGAAAGTTCTAGTTAGTCATATTTTACTGGCAGGGACCTCTGTTTTATATCTTCCTGAGCATTTCTCTAACCAATCAGCCAGGTCACGCATGAATACCAAGGCCCTGACAATAGGTTCGGAGAAAGTGGAATGTCTGCCTCCTGGTAAGCCATTCTTGGGATGGTTTCCTTTTGAGAATCACTCCTCTAGACCTATGAGAAACAGCTGGACGATCACTTTAAAACCTAACCTAGGGACTTCCCTGATAGCGTAGTGGTTAAGAATCTACCTGCCAATGCAGGGGACATGGGTTCAAGCCCTGGTCCGGGAAGATCCCACATGCCACGGAGCAACTAAGCCTGTGTGCCACAACTACTGAAGCCCGAGTGCCTAGAGCCTGTGCTCTACAACAAGAGAAGCCCGTGCACTGCAATGAAGAGTAGCGCCCTCTCGCCACAACTAAAGAAAGCCCACACGCAGCAACAAAGACCCAACACAGCCAAAAATAAATAAATTAAATAAATTTATTGAGAAAAAAAGGGGAGGGGAGGAAAGAAGGAAGGGAAGGAGGGAAGGAAGAAAACTTAAAGGGGCACAAATTGGGACTTCCCCGGCAGTCCAGTGGTTAAGACTCCACGCTTCCAGTGCAGGGGGCATGTGTTCGATCCCTGATCAGGGAATTAAGATCCCACATGCCAGACAGAGTGGCCAAAAAATATAAATAAATAAATAAATAAATAAATTTAAAATACACATTGACTACAAAAAACAATAACACACACACACAGAAAAAGAGTCACAAATCAATAGGCCAGCGTTTCCATCTGGCCCCTAAGCTGACTCTCCCTCCGCTCCTTCCACCATATTGTTTCCTCCCTCCTTCCCCAATACCCAGGACCAGCTTCACAGGCATATGACCCGTGCACTCCCACAGGGTCCTGCACTCAGAAGGGCCCCATACTTGGTTTATTGCTCTGCCAATGCTGCCTTTAAAAATCCTAATTTTTTTTTTTTTTTTTTGGCTGCGTTGGGTCTTCGTTGCTGCACACAGGCTTTCTCTAGTTACGGCGAGCACGGGCTACTCTTCATTGCGGTGCACAGGCTTCTCATTGCGGTGGCTTCTCTTGTTGCAGAGCACGGGCTCTAGGCCCTCGGGCTTCAGTAGTTGCGGCACGTGGGCTTCAGTAGTTGTGGTTCGCGGGCTCCAGAGCGCAGTCTCAGTGGTTGTGGCGCACGGGTCTAGTTGCTCTGCGGCATGTGGGATCTTCCCGGACCAGGGCTCGAACCCGTGTCCCCTGAATTGGCAAGCAAAAAATCCTAATTTTTGAACCACAAGCCTGCAATTTCCCTTTTGCTCTGGGCCCTACAAATTAAGTAGCCTGTCCCTTCTACACCCCTGCCACTCTGGGGTGTCTCACCCTTGGTCCTCCCTGACCCCCAGTTTGTACCTTTCCCAGAGCAGGCACTCAGTATAACTAAATTAAGGGGTTGAACATAAATGTAAAGTAGCATTTGTCCTTTATATGCCAGAATGGATGGAGCATAGCCAGGTGTCATGTAGAGAGATGCCCTTGAGAGCTTTTAGATGAGGTGCAGCAATGAACACTCAGCTTACAAGGGGACACACTTGGATCTTCTCGCTAGAGAATTCCAAGAAGACTAGCCAGGACAGCCCAGGGGCCATGAAAACCCCAGAGGAGGACACACACTCCCGTCCTGTGAGGGTTCATTTTATGTGTCAACTTGACGAGGGCATGAGGGCGGGGGGGGGGGGGGATGTCCAAACATTTGGTCTAGGTATGTCTGTGAAGGTGTTTCTGGAGGAGGTTAACGTTTCAATCAGTAGACTGAGTAAAGCAGATTGCCCTTGCTAATGTGAGGTGGCCTCACTCAGTCAGTTGAAGGCCTGAATAGAACCAGAAGGCTGACCCTCCTGGGAGTAAGACAGAATTCCTCCTGCCTGATGATGTGAACTGAGACATGAGTCTTTTTTTTTTTTTCTCTGGCCCCACCACGCAGCTTGCGGGATCTTAGTTCCCCAACCAGGGATCGAACCTATACCCTCCACAGTGAAAGCACAGAGTCCTAACCACTGGACCACCAGGAAATTCCCTGAGACATGGGTCCTTTCCTGCTTTCAGACTCAAACTGAAACACCAGTTCTTCTTGGGTCCCAGCCTGCAGGCCTTCAGACTGAAACTGACACCACCAGCTCTCCTGGGTCTCCAGCCTGCCAATTACAGATCTTGGGACTTCTCAGCTTCCATAATCACATGAGCCGGTTTCTTATAATAAATCTCTTCATATATCTATATCGATCTATCTAAATATAGATATCTCCTACTGGTTTGTTTCTTTGGAGAGCCCTGACTAATACCCATTCCAGTAGCGTTCCTCACAACCATTCGCCCATTCAGTGTTCGTCTATAGCCTGGCTACTCAGAGTGAGGTCCACGGGCCAGCAGCAACATCACCGCCCAGTGTCAGAAATGCAGGGTCTCGGGGAGGCCTCATCCCAGACACACTGAATCTGAATCTACAGCACATTAAATGCTTCAGGTGATTCATCCGCACGTAGTGTTGGGAAACACATCAGCCCTCTCGGAACACGCAAAGTCACCTGGGAGGAATGACAATATTAAAAACAACTTCTTAGTAAAGAATTTGTTTAACCAAGGCTCTCTTCCCTAAGGACAGATGTTAGGAGTGGGGTGAAAGAGCGTTCAGAAGAGGACTTGGGAAGGCAGGACACTTTCCCAGTCGTGACAAACCTTCAGTTACAGAGAAAAGACCAAGGAAGCCTCAGTATGCAAAGTAGCAGGCCAGACCAATACAAAGAAAGTCAAGGTCAGAGAGGACGGGCCAGGCAAATCAGGCCGCCTCACAGCCAAGGAACCTAGCACTGCCTCCCCCTTGTAACGTGCTTGGTTGCATTTTATTTTCTGTTTTCACCGAAATGGAAGTTTGTGGAGAAACTCTCCCACTTGGCTGTGAACAGGCTCTGAGCAATGGCAGCACTTCTGCAGAGTTGGCAGGGACAGAGCTGTGGAATATTTCAGGGACTCCAAGGCAAGGGGACAGACAAACAACCGGGGTGGGGGGGCGGAACCCTCCTCAAAATGAGGAGAAAGAGTTGAGAATCAAAAACAATTACCAGAAAAACAAAACAACAACAAAAAAACAATTACCAGGACAGAAAGAGAATCACGGACATAGAGAACAGACTGGCGGTTGCCAAGAGGGAGGGGGGTGGGGGAGGGATGGAGTGGAAGTTTGCGGTCAGCAGATGTAAGCTTTTATATAGAGGATGGATAAACAGCAAGGTTCTACTGTGCGGCACAGAGAACTATATTCCATATCCTATGATAAACCATAATGGAAAAGAATATTTTAAAAAATGTATATATATGGATAACTGCATCACTTTGCTGTACAGCAGAAATTAACACAGCATTGTAAATCAACTATACGCCAATTAAATAAATAAAAATAAATAAATGAAACAATTACCAGGAATGCATCCACGGGTCTCCAAGTGAAAACCAATCTGATTTTATTTTTTCCACCTCCACCTGCCCCAGCCCGATCTTTAACTCATCTACATGGGAAAGAACGAAAGCTCATCTTAAAACAAACTGTAACTACTGTATGGTGGTGGGTCTCTGGATGATTCGCCAGATTGTAGCCTATTGGATTCTCTCTTCACTTAGTTCACAGGTGCTGCTGGCCCGGTGAGCGTGAGGGTGAGGGTGAGGGCCGGGCAGAGCCTTTCCCACCCTTTCCCACGCCTCCAGCACCTGGGCAACATGCAAGAAACAGAACATGCCAGAGCACATGTCTGCAGCTCCGCCTGCCTCAGACCACACATGTATTCTCCATTCTACAGAAGCGTCCTCCTCCCTAGTCTCACAGAAGTGTATGGAGAAGCTTGGAACGTGGCCATGCAGCCTCAGCACAACAGTCACAAGGCTTCAAGGGTAGGCACACCGGTGCAGTGGGGCCCCAGAAATCAACCTCTCCTCTCGAAATAAAGTGACAGCCCCATTTTTTCTCCATTCACGTGGAGATGTTGCCCCTACACACACACACACACACACACACACACACACACTGCCTAGAGAGGCAGTAGTTAAAAGCAAAGAGGCTAGTGGTTAAAAGCAAAGATTCTGCCCTAAGCCAAATCTTGCCTCTGTTCCTTCCCAGCTGTGTGACCTTGGACAAGTTACTTAGTGTCTCTGTGCTTAATTGCCCTTGTATTAGTCATCTTGGGCTGCCATAACAGAATGCTGTAGACTGGGTAACTTAACCATTTACTTTAATTTAAAATAAATTAAAAAGGGACTTCCCTGGTGGTCCAGTGGTTGAGACTTCACCTTCCAGCACAGGGGGTGTGGGTTCGATCCCTGGTCAGCGAGCTAAGGTCCCACATGCCTTGTGGTCAGAAAAAGAGAACACAAAATAGAAGCAATATTGTAACAAATTCAATAAAGACTTTAAAAATGGTACACATCAAAAAAATCTTTAAAAAAATTAAAGAAATTCATTTTTCTTACAGTTCTGGAGCCTAGAAGTTCAAGATCAAGGTGCCGTCAGGGTTGGTTTCTGGTGAGACCTCTCCTGCTGGCTTGCAGACAGCTGCCTTCTCACTATGACCTCACGTGGCCATTCCTCTGTGCACACACTGAGAGAGAGCTCTGATGTCTCTTCCTCTTCTTATGAGGACACCAGCCCTATTGCACCAGGCCCCCACCCTTATGACCTCATTTAACCTAAATTATCAGGACTTCCCTGGCAGTCCAGTGGTTAAGACTCCATGCTTGCAATGCAGAGGGCCCGGGTTTGATCCCTGGTCAGGAACTAAGATCCCACATGCTGCAACTAAGCACGCGTGCAGCAACTACTGAGCCCGCGTGCCGTAACTAGAGAAGCCCGTGCGCGGCAACGAAGACCCAGCGCAGCCAAAATAAATAATTAATTAATTTTTAAAATAACCTTAATTATCTCCCATAAGGCCTTATCTCCCAATAGTCACATTGGGGGTTAGGGCTTCAACATATGAACTGGGGCAGGGGCGCTGTGGACAGACACAGTTCAGTCCATCACAGCCCTCGTCTTTAAAATGAGGCTCGTGACATTGTCACTCTCACAGGGATGTTATGAGATGCGGTGATACAGGAAAAACTTAGAACAGTACTCAGCCCATGTTGGGGACACAATGGATCCCTGACTGATTGACAAAAGGCTAGACTCTTTTTTGACAAGCTCACTAGGCATCTCTCCCTGGATACCCCAAAAGCCTCATGAACTTAACATGAGCATAATCTCATCGTGTCTACTTCACACCTTCCCCAAACAACAACAAACAAGTCCCACTAACCTCTTCTGTTTCCCAGGTCAGTTTCTGGCATTACCATCTAAGGAAGCAGAGCCCAGGCTGGAAAAATGGGAAGCAGCTTGGACTGACCCTACCCCTTCCTCCTCTACTTCCACCTTCTACCCCTCTGTCACACACTCTCTGGAAAAGTCTCTCTGCTAAATATAGAACAAAGGCCTGGCACTTTTTCACCTGGCGCTGAAGTACCTTTCTGCCTTCCTGATTTCCCACAACATTCCTAACATTGACATGGGGTGACCGAAGGCTCCCCGAACAGCACCTTTTTTCTCCTTGGTTCTCTGCCTGGTCTACCGCTTTCCATCCAAGTTCTCCTTTGTCCGGCGTGCTCCTGTTCTCTGTTCGAGGTCAGGCTGGCCCATCATCTCCTGTTGTGTTTTTTTTTTTTTTTTTTTTTTGCGGTACGCGGGCCTCTCACTGTTGTGGCACGCACAGGCTCAGCAGCCATGGCTCACGGGCCCAGCTGCTCCGCGGCATGTGGGATCTTCCCGGACCAGGGCACGAACCCGTGTCCCCTGCATCGGCAGGCAGACTCTCAACCACTGCGCCACCAGGGAAGCCCCCATCATCTCCTTTGAGGGGCTCTCTTCTTCCTCATGGTTACTAATCACCTACGATGTGTGAGGCATTACATTATGCAGTTTCTTTTTTAAAAAAATTTATTTATTTATTTATTTATTTTTGGCTGTGTTGGGTCTTTGTTGCTGCACGCGGACTTTCTCTAGTTGCGGCGAGAGGGGGCTACTCTTCATTGCAGTGCGCGGGCTTCTCATTGCAGTGGCTTCTCTTGTTGCAGAGCATGGGCTCTAGGGCACAGGCTTCAGTAGTTGTGGCTCACAGGCTCTAGAGCACAGGCTCAGTAGTTGTGGCGCACGGGCTTAGTTGCTCCGCAGCATGTGGGATCTTCCCGGACCAGGGCTCAAACCCAGGTCCCCTGCATTGGCAGGTGGATTCTTAACCTCTGTGCCACCAGGGAAGTCCCATTATGCAGTTTCTAATTCAATTTTTCATTTTATATTTACACCAACTTTCCAAAATATGTTCTATAGCTTCCATTTAAACCATAAAGAGACTGAGTAATTTGCCAAGGTCAGAGGGCCACTGCCTCATCCCCTCAGGCTGGATCTCCAGTTGCTTTCCTAGCCCTGGATTGCCTGGCCTCCCAAACAGAACCTGTCACTCCATCTTCGGAGCTGGTGCAGGCAGCCCACGGGTATGACGCTTATCACATTGTATTCTAGGAAAGAGAGGACAGCTCTACCTGCTCCTACAGGGGACGGCTCCTTCATCCTCACGTTCCCATGGCCCAGTCCAGTGTCTGCCCAGAGGCAGAAGACTAGTCAATTTTGGAGGAATCCAACGTGGGACACAGTGTCTGCAGGAATCCCGACTGGAAGACCTCCTGTCCCATCCTGACCCACTGTCCCATCTTCTCAGAGAGTCTGTTGGTCCATTTAGTGTAGACATGGATGGTCATCATTACCATACTTTTGGGGGGAGGTAAGGAATGCACACTGATTAGAGACAAGCCCTGATTTAACCAGCATTTAAAACTGCCTGCTCTGTGCTGTGTAACATCCGGGGCTGAAGACAGGGAGAGATGCAAAGGTGGAGAAGCCACGGCTTCCCCAGGCTTCCGAGGTGCACAGGGAAAGAGGCAAAGGGGTCAAGCAAGAATTGAATACTGCTGGCCAGGGCGGAAGGGCAGTGCTGAGCCTCTGGCAGGAGCCAGCATCGGGCTTCCACGCTGGCACCCAAGAGTTTCTGTCTGGGCTGCTGCTAAGTCACAACTGTGATGTCTCCAATGGGGTCCGAGAGTCTCGCTTTGGTACGTACTGTATTCATTTGCTCAGGCTGCCCTGACAAGGCACTGCAGACTGGCTGGCTTACACAACAGAAGTGGATTCTCTTGCTGTTCAGAAGGCTGGAACTCTGAGATCAAGGTGTGGGCAGGGCTGAGACCACTCTTTTTGGCTTGCAAGTGGCTGCCTTCTCACTGTGTCCGCACATGGTCTTTCCTCCACGTGCAAGCATCCCTGGTGTTCCCCGCTGTCCTAATCTCCTCTTCTTATAAGGACACCAGTCATATGGGATTAGGCCCCAGGCTAAGGACCCCCTTTTAGGGTAATCACCTCTTTAAAGGCCCTGTCTCCAAATACAGTCCCATTCTGAGGTACTAAGGGTTAGGACTTCAACACAGGAAGTTGGCGGGGGCGGGGGGGGGCACAATTCAGTCCATAGCAAGTATCAGCTCTCTACTTCTTTTTTTGGCCGCACCTCGCGACATATGAGATCTTAGTTCCCTGACCAGGGATCAAACCCGTACCCCCTGCACTAGAAGCACGGAGTCTTAACCACTGGACGCCAGGGAAGTCCCGCCACCACCTCTTCTAACTGTGAAGAATAAATGCACAACAGCTGAGGACTTGTAATCAGCATCAAACCCTTTCCCCATCATGTTTGGGTCAGTTCTCTTATCTGAGTAACTCTTTGTTGGATTGAATTGAATTCTTTGGTTGGTTACAAGGGTCACTGAAAAGGTATCTTCTCTCCTCAGAAGGCTTTCTTCTCTTCCTTTTGAAAAGGAGAAGGAAAATGTGTTATGGAGACGTCTAAGGGTTTTCTTTTAAGAAGCCTGAGAGTGAAGGACAATAATGATTGTGGAGCTTTAGAATCAAACATGTGTAGGAGCCCCAGGGAGGGTGGGGGGAGTACCACGTCCAGGGCAGGAGGCAGAGACACTCCAGCTTGGGAAAAGCACCCTTTTCTCACAGCGTTCCGAATATTCTGAATTATTGCATGTCTGTGACTCAGCTCTGTCTATAGGTGCCTTTCAATAGCTGCATTATTCATTCCTCTCAGCATTTACATTTTTTTTCTTTTTTTCCTTCTAAAACGAGTGTTGCTTTTATCGTCTCAAAACTTGTGGTATGTAGGAAGCAACATCCCAGGCTCTTAGAATCCCTGTTATTGCAAATGATTCTCTTTGATTGATCAAACCCGTGTTCTAACATATAAATTAGTAACTGAAAAACATTATAAATTGCAGCTACCCAGGCATTTTCCCCCATGAATTCATTTATCACACCTATATTATCTGGGGACAGCTGATGGAAATATAAAAGGCTCACAACGATTTTTCCACTATTCGCTACTCCAAGATAATTCTTGATTGGAAATAAAGAGCTTGGACATTGTTGTAAATCATTTCTAAAAGCCAGCTAATAAAGGACAAAATAATCCCTCCTGGTCAAAAAAAAGTGTTTCATGTAATAAACACTAGTTTTTATCCCAAAGAAAAAATGTGTACAAAACAGGACTAACTGGTACTTTGTAGAAGTGGGTCATGTGGAACAAAATATCTGAGCATAAAACAGCTGTGTACCTTGCTGGTATCAATATTATTTTAAAAACTAAATAAGAAGTTTCATAAGTGAATTTTGTTTCTACTTGACTGACCTTCTACATTACTTTCCTACTGCTGCCGTAACAAATTACTACAAACTTAGTGAAACAACACAAATGTACTATCTGGAGGTCAGAAGTCTGAAATGGGACTCACGGGGCTAAAATCAGGGTGTGGGCAGGGCTGCATTCCTTTCTCGAGACTCACGGGGAGAATCTGTTTTCTTCCCTTTTCCAGTTTGTTGAGGCTGCCCATATTCCTTGGTGCATGGGTCCCTTCCACCTTCAAGGCCAGCTCTGGCCAATGGTATCTTTCTCATGCTGCATCACTCTGGCACTGCGTCTGTGCTGCCTCCTGCACAGGCTTTTAAGGACCCTCGTGATTATATTGCGCCCACCTGGATAATCCAGGCTAATCTCCCCATTCCAAAGTCAGCTGATCAGCAGCCTACTTCCATGTGCAATCTTAGCTCCTTGTTGCCACATAACATGACATAGTCACAAATTCGAGGGATTAGATAATGGACATCTTTGGAGGCCTTTATTGTTCCTACTACACCCACTTCATGGGAAATAATGAAAATAAGGTGCATTTCAGGAGCCGTGCTCAGTTTGTTTGTTTTTTTTTTTAAACAAGAAGTGTATTTAAACAACAAGATGCTTGACTTGAAGGGAAAACTATCTAGGATTCATTTCTTTTAGAGTAATTTATCCCTACTTAAAGACAGATTGCCCTACATGTGACAGCTACGTTCAAAAAAATTATAAAATTGTCCTTGGTTTTACAATGATAAATGAAAAACATTAAAATTCTCCAGTCGAACAAGGTTTGCAAGAATTTTTATGTTGTTCTTTTTTTTTAAACAGTGAGAGCGAAATAACTTACTGGAATATAAAGATAAGAGCTGATGAGCATACCACTAATGGAGAAAAGGGGTTATCTTCACAGAACCAGTATTTTTCCCCATTCCATCTCTATTTGATGTCAATCAAAACATACTGTTGGCCATTTAGTTAAAAAAAAATGCAATATGCTTGTGCACATACACCAGTTACTTTAGGTACAATAAAGGAATGGGGAAGGGGAAAATGAAAGAATAGAGGAACTATACTGTAGTAGTCAGGATGTGGTGGAACCAAATTGCGGTTTTCTAATTGAGAATGTCTTCTTGGTCCGGAGGAACAGAATTCTGGCGTAAAGTAGCAGGTTCCCTTTTCAGTAGACACCTTCTGTCTGCTGCTGAAACACATCAATTGTATCTTCATCCTCCATTTCCAACGGTGCAGGTGTGTCTGTTTCATTGATTGGCTGCCCATCAAATCGGAATCTGATCTGCCTGATTGACAAACCCTGTCGTTCACAATAGGCTTTCATTCGTTTACTAAGTGGTGTATATGCCTCTTAATCTTCAACTGCACCACCACCCTGCCCCGCCACCTTCAAATTAATACGATCGTTGTTCTCAGTCTTGACTCCTTCCTTGGGCTTTTCCTTGGCCACGGCCATGGCAAGCGCAGGAGTCTCCCCTGCGGCCAGTTCCCAAAAGAGGGACCAGGTCCGCACCGAAGGAGCACACAAGCAGTACCGCCGCAGAAGAGGGAGGCGGCAGCAGTGGAGGAGGGAGAGCGCGTTTATTTTTATTTATTATTTATTTTAAAACAATTGTTAGATTTTATGTTTCCCTATTACTCTTTTTTTTAACTTTTTAAATTGCCTATTTTTATTTTGAATATTTTGACATTTTCTTACTGGTTTATAAGGGTATTTTTCCCTATTACTCTTAAAACTCAGCTTTATCAAGTAACAGGCCAAACTTCTAGAATAACAGCTCTTTCCCAGGCTGTAACCCTTTCAGAAAGGAGACCAAATTTATCATATACCATGGTTTCAGGATGTTTCCACCCCAGAATGCTAAACCAGTTACACAATCATATCTTCCTAGGCCTCAAAATCAAAATAGTATGTACCATTTCTTTCTTTCCCTTGCTAAATGCATTCCCTTTTTCCTAAAGGGTTTGTTACTAAGAGAAGTTTGAGTATCATCCTTTCCAAGAAACCCGTCTACCAGTTCGAATTCTTCTCTCAGAATAAGGACCCCCTTATTCAAGAAAAAAATTTAGAAATATTTGGAACTAATTGTTCTCAGCTTTGGACAGATTAAATTTGTTTTACTCTATACCTGACTTAGCTTTGCTTTCATCCACACTTCCTGTTTGCAAAAGTCAAACCCCGTCTTTAAAACTCTTGCACTTTCCATTATGACTTGGAGAGGATGGGGGGCTGGGGAAGAGAGCTGGCTTGTTTTGCAGTGGGAGAGTCTGAAAAGGGCAGAGGTTTACTTTTGAGGTCATTAAGTGGGAAGATGGCAAATGTTCTTCTTGTTCTGATCCTGAAAACACGTGCAGGCCAAGACCAGAAGATTCTGGTCCTGAAATGATACTATATTACAACATTGTCTTAAGTACCTTCAGAATTTATATTACTCCTTAATTTCTTTCACCTGAGCTTGGGTTCACAGTTAGGTAGACACTGTAAAAGAGGTAGTGAGTGGAGCTGAGGAGGAAACAATATGTATTTAATATTTAATTATAAATAAATTAATTTATTCAATAATTTTATTTATTAAATAAATCCATTTAATTATTAAATTAAGTTCATGATTACATTATTAAATAACTTAAATTGATAATTTATTGTTTATAAAATAAATTTATTAAATAAATATTTAATATTTATTTAATAGCAGCCCTGGGAAAATATGTAATAGCCCTCATCCCGATCTCAGTTGATACTTAACTATTCCCCTTGAATCTGCAAATGTAGTAGGGGAACGTGATCATTTTCCTTCTCATTCTCATCTGCTTGGACCCTCTCTCCTATGATATCCACTCCAGTATCGTTATTACTATTCATAAAAATGAATAGTCCTTCCAAAGATGCTATATAAAATAAACCCTTCCAAGGTGGGCTGTTTAGACTTAGAAGAGAAAGGTTCAAGTGAGTAACTTTATTCATATAGTCATTAGGCAAAAGAAGCAAAATTCCCAGCACCCCCAACCAGTGCCTTTTTCTCCCTGAACCTGGTTTATTTAAATGACTCCCATCAATTCCTGAGTTGATTCCAAGGACTGGCCTCTGGAGAATCCTGACATCTAACACAGGTAGAAACACTGTGACCCAGGTCTTAGCCTCTAGTCTTACAATGAGAATTGTAAGACTAGAATATTCTAGTCTGGAATATTGTTTCATCAGATGCTGGCGACAGGGATTGCAAACTCACTCAGGTTTGACACTTGAAGGGAGAGGCAGTTCGTTTGTTGAACAAGCATTCCAGAAGGCTCTCTGCAGATCAAAACCACAGTGAGGTATTACCTCACACCTGTCAGAATGGCTATTATTGAAAAGACAACAGTTAACGAATGTCGACAAAGATGTGGAGAAAAGGGACTCCTTGTGCACTGTTGGTGGGAATGCAGCCACTGTGGAAAGCAGTACGGCGGTTCCTCAAAAATTTAAAAATAGAACTATTGTATGATCCAGCAATTCCTCCTCTGTGTATTTACCTGAAGAAAATGAAGACACTAACTCAAAAAATATATGCACCCCCATGTTCACTGCAGCATTATTTACAATAGCCAAGACATGGAAACAACTTAAGTGTCCATGGATGGATGAATGGTTAAAGAAAATATGGTATAGATATACAAAGGAATATTATTCAGCCATGAAAAAGAATGAAATCTTGCCATTTGGGACAACATGGATGGACCTTGAGGGCATTATGCTAAGTGAAATAAGTCAGAGAAAGACAAATACTGTATAATCTCATCTACATGTAGAATCTAAAACAAAACAAAACAAAAACAAAAAACCAAGCTCATAGATACAGAGAACCGAGAACTTATTGATGGTTGACAGGGATGGGGAGTCGAAGGTATCAGGGCAATGGGTAAAGGGGGTCAGAAGGTTCAAACTTGCAGTTATAAAAAAGATAAGTCCTGGGGGTGTAATGTAGAGCATGATGACTATAGTTAATAATACTGTATTGTGGGCTTCCCTGGTGGCGCAGTGGTTGAGAGTCCGCCTGTCGGTGCAGGGGACACGGGTTCGTGCCCCGGTCCGGGAAGATCCCACATGCCGCGGAGCGGCTGGGCCCATGAGCCATGGCCGCTGAGCCTGCGCGTCCGGAGCCTGTGCTCCGCAACGGGAGAGGCCGCAGCAGTGAGAGGTCCGCGTACCGCAAAAAAAATAAAATAAAATAAAATAATATCCTATTGTATACTTGAAAATTGCTAAGAGAGTGGATTTTAAAGTTCTCATCACAAGGAAAAAAATGTTTTGTAACTATGAGCGCTGATAGATGTTTACTGGACTTGTTGCAATCATTCACAATATATACAAAGGTCAAATCATTATGTTGTATACTCTAAACAAGTATAATGTTATACGTCGATTATATCCCCCCCCAAAAAATTATGCTGGCCTGAAAAAAAGAGGTTCCTGCGTGGCTCTTACATGTTTTCGTTAGGCCCTGTGTTTTGAATGCGTGTGTGTAAAGGGAAGCTCTGTTCAAATTAGATCTCTTGAAGAAAAATCTCTGAGGAAAATGTCTTCATCAAAAATTGCTACTATCGGGCTTCCCTGGTGGCGCAGTGGTTAAGAATCCCCCTGCCAATGCAGGAGACACGGGTTCAAGCCCTGGTCCTGGAAGATCCCACATGCCACGGAGCAACTAAGCCCGTGCGCCACAACTACTGAGTCCGCGAGCTTAGAGCCCGTGCTCCGCAGCAAGAGAAGCCACCACAATGAGAAGCCCGCGCACTGCAATGAAGACCCAACGTAGCCAAAAATAAATAAAATAAAATAAATTAATTTTTAAAAATTGCTACTATCTTAGGTTGGCCTTGCTCATTAAAATACACTTACTTGGGACACAGAAAAGAGACAGAGGGGATCTAAGGGTCACAGGTCATGTTCCAGGGGGTCCGGAGCAGAGTTAGAGCTTAGCCTGCAGGGAGAGCCCACGGCATCGACAGCGTGTGGGGAAGAGACAGGCTGGACGGGATGGAGGGAGAGGTCTCCCTGCCATGCGGTCTCAACGAAGGCCTCAGCCCACCCCGTGGGGAGCTCAGAGCGGGGCTGGCCCTTCAGGACAAAGTGGGGTGGATTGGGGGTTCATTGGATGCCACCTGCCCTGAGAAAGGGGTGTATCTTGTGGAGGCAACTTTCTGGAGTGAAACCAGTTTCCAGAGAAGGTGCATAGCTGCGAGCTGTCAGTGGACAACCTTCCCAGCAACTGGAGGAGAGAATTCTCCCGTGCTCAAGGGGAATTCAGAGTCTACATGAGCTTCTGCTCTCTTGGGCAAGCCACTACCCTCTCAGTGAAGGGAAGCACCACCTGTCTGGCCTGGAAAGATCCCTCAGGCCTGTCTGTCCTTCTGCAACTGCTCCCTCTCTGCCCTGGGCTTCTGTGATCTTACCTCTCAAATAAGGGGCTTCTTTTTTTTTTTGCGGTATGCGGGCCTCTCACTGTTGTGGCCTCTCCCGTTGTGGAGCACAGGCTCCGGACGTGCAGGCTCAGCGGCCATGGCCGCTGCACGGCATGTGGGATCTTCCCAGACCGGGGCACGAACCCGCGTCCCCCGCATCGGCAGGCACTCTCAACCACTGCGCCACCCGGGAAGCCCAAGGGACTTCTTTTGATGTTGAAAAGTGACAACCCTCTCACTAAATCAAGCCCATAAATCTGGTTTAGTTTGGCCCTCAGTGTTTTAAAATTTTAAGACTGTTGCCAATATGCAAAAAATTGAGAGACTTCCCCAAAATTCAGGTTTCTGGATTGTTTATTTTAGAAAGCAGATCTGGCCACACTCAACCTAAATCCCTTTAAGGCCACAGTCGTTGGACATGTCACAAGCCCACCAATGTGTCAAGATCCTCACCAGGCCTCCAGCCCCTGGAAGCACATGCTAGATTTTGAAAAATATTCAGTTATTTAAACATGGCTTCTAGGTTAATGCTCTTTTAACGTCAACAAATCAGCTAACCTTTTATGAAACCTCAAATGAACAAATCTCTCAATTACACATACTTTGCTAAGTAGTGAATATGAATTGTTTTTTATTTTTTAATTTTTTTTTTTGCGGTACGCGGGCCTGTCACTGCCATGGCCTCTCCCGTTGTGGAGCACAGGCTCCGGACACGCAGGCTCAGTGGCCATGGCTCACGGGCCCAGCCGCTCCGCGGCATGTGGGATCTTCCCGGACCAGGGCACGAACCCATGTCCCCTGCATCAGCAGGCGGACTCTCAACCTCTGCGCCACCAGGGAAGCCCTGTTTTTTATTTTTTTTTATTATTTTTGGCTGCATTGGGTCTTCGTTGCTGCGCACGGTTTTTCTCTAGTTGCGGCGAGCAGGGGCTACTTCTTTGTTGCGGTGCACGGGCTTCTCATTGCGGTGGCTTCTCTTGTTGCGGAGCACGGGCTCTAGGCACGCGGGCTTCAGTAGTTGTGGCACGTGGGCTCAGTAGTCGTGGCGCACGGGCTTAGTTGCTCCGTGGCATGTGGGATCTTCCCGGACCAGGGCTCGACCCTGTGTCCCCTGCATTGGCAGGTGGACTCCCAACCACTGAGCCACCAGGGAAGTCCCCCAGTGTCTTAATTCCTCTCCACTCCAGGGTCTAGTTCAGTGCTCACCGTGGGGTCCACTGAAGCCCAGCCTCTTGCCTGGCTCCTTCCCCAGAGCCTCGTGGCCTCAGGGAGCTAATCAACGCTCAGGGCTTTGGGCATCCCCTCTTCATTAGAAGTGACCAAAAAGCAGCGGACAGACACCCGAGTCACCTCTCCCTGGCTGGGTGGCCTTGTGTGAGCTTTAACCGATTAGCCTGTGAAACAGCTGCTCCACGTACCCATAAGAGGAATGTTTTGGGGCGCCTGCCCAGCCCACACCCACTCTTCTGAGACCCACTCCCACCCATGGCCTGGTCAACCATGTGTGTGCTACATGACCCCGATGAACAGACTACTGGACTAGTGGGGGATGCCCAAAGACAGCTGATACATGGGCTGCTCAGTGATCAAACGTGTTCTTTTTTTCCTCAAAAACCCAAGCAAAGAGCCCCAGAGAATGGTGGGCATGGGAACTAAAAGGTGCCGACGCCAGCCTGCCACCTCTCCCAGAGAGCACAGGGAGGAGCAATCAGACACAGGCAGCTGCTGAGGGAGGCAGGAGCACCGAGCAGACAGACAGACACGAGGCCGGGAGGCCGTCTCTCCCCGGACCACCCGCAGGACTGGTCTCATCTTAGAGCCCCAGGGCTTCCAGACTCCCCTGGGTTCAGCTAGCTGTTCTTTGGTTCCAGGAGATGCCCTCGACTCCTTTGAGCCCACCGCCCTTTCATTTATACTAACTCCTGTGTCTCTCTGATCCTTTCAACTAAAAAGCCTTGACCAGCACAGAGTCTCACAGAAGCATGATGAAGATATGTAGCTAGGCTACCTGTCTTCAAATCAACAAAGGACCTGTCTCCCTTGTGAAACCTCTTCAGTGTTCTACTGGCTCCCAAAAGAACCCAGAAAGTACTTTCTGAGTGTCATTATGGGTTCAGCCCTGAGGGGCCTGGTTGGGTTTAGGAAAGTGGAGAAAACGCCCTGAGGCAGATGTAAGCAAAGTGTGGGAGGGGGAGGAGCCATGGGACAGACCGAGAAGGGAGCGTCACCTGAGCTGTCATTTTGGACACACACTTCCTCTTCTAGTACTAGGAACCCTCTTTTTTTTTTTTTAAATAAATTTATTTTATTTATTTATTTTTGGCCACATTGGGTCTTCATTGCTGCGCTCGGGCTTTCTCTAGTTGTGGTGAGCAAGGGCTACTCTTTGTTGCGGTTCACGGGCTTCTCATTCAGGTGGGTTCTAGGTGCACAGGCTCAGTAGTTGTGGTACACGGGCTTAGTTGCCCCGCGGCATGTGGGATCTTCCCGGACCAGGGCTTGAACCCATGTCCCCTACGTTGGCAGGCGGATTCTTAACCACTGCGCCACCAGGGAAGCCCTGGAACCCTCTTTTTTAAGAGAACCCACCCTACCTTATTGGGCAAGAGTTCATTCTTCCTTCCAGCACCACCACCACCAGCAGCAGGTGGGTGGGCATGTGACCCTCGTGGGCCAATCCCAGCACACTGCATTTTCCAGGTCACTGTGATTGGCTGAGGGGTGGGCTCATCAGCTATGACTCATAACCTGGCTGGGCCAATCAGAATCTCCCCTCCAGTTTTGCTACAGAACCCTTGGGAGAATGACATTTTCCCTAAATCATAAGCCATGAAGAGTGTAAACTGAGGGGGCAATTTGGCTTCTATGTGGCGAGATCTGGACAGAGAATATGTCCCAAAGGAAAGTAGGGATCACAGAGAAGGAGGGGGCAAGGAGTCCAGATGACATCATTTGGACTCCTGAATCCAGCTATACCTGAAGCCATTCCCAACCCTTATACTGCTCAGTTATAAGGAACCAATATATCTCCTTTTCTTTCCTCACAGTGGTTTGATTTAAATTTATATTACTTGCCAAAACAAAAACAACAAAAACAAACAAACAAAAAAACGCCTTGACAACAATGGAAGTTAAGGTAGAGAGGTGGTAACAGGGTTGGACAGGAAGGGTGGTCTTTGATGACTCTGAAAGCCTGCAGGGAAGTTTGCCTTGTTATGGTAAGTGGGTCCTTCCCGGTTGTCAGTGAGAGATGCTGTAACCCGTCTTCTGTTCTGACGCTTCCCTTGATGCGCTGAGGGGCACTGCACTGATCCTTTCCTTTAACTGTAAGAGGGTGCTAACAATATTTCACTTCAAATCATTAATGTAATACGTTTAGACAAAAGAGCCTATTAGTCTCGGAAAGGACTGCTTTAAAGACCATCGAAATGTGTTCTCTTTCTGCTTTCTTCTGTGTTCTGTGCTTCTCTCCCTGAATTCCCAGATACAAACTAGAGAATGCAGCAGTGCCTGGAGCAGAGCGATAACATCAGGTATTATTTTGACAGCACAATTCAGGGCTGACCACCCTCCAGAGTGTGCACTTTGCTACAGTACGTGGCACATCCCATCACAAGTGCAAAGAGAGCTAAGGAAACATTAGAGAGCTTTATTCCAGGGAGCTGTAAATTTGGGCTGGAGAAATGATCATACGTCCACGGGTAGAAGACAGAGGGTAAAGGGAAGGCCTAAGGAAGAGGATGGAAGATGCAGAAAGTAGGGAAGCAGGAGGAGATACGGGAGGAGGGAGCCAGCACGGGTGGAAAGAGGAAGCTAAGAAGAGTACAGAGAGAAAGGAGAGGAAAGACTAGAAAACATTTAGGCCTCCTCTGGGTCCTCCGTAGGCAGGGACAGCTACATCATTTGTAGGGCCCAGTGCAAAACCCAGGTGCAGAGCTGTGAGCCGATAGGGTAGGGGGTCCCCAGAGAAAGAGAACCAGGCATGGCTTTCTTGACATACGAGAAGCTATTCTGTGATGTAAGTCTGGCCACAGTGCTTGCCCTTGAACAGGTCTCAGTAATCAAGGATCTTAAGAGAAGTGAGGGTATGCAGGAATGAAGGAAGAGCTGTCCAGAAACAATAGTTCCGCAATAAAACAGAGTCGTTCCTAGTTCCTCCTCAAGAGAGAGCTATAACAATCTGATACACATCTTTGGGATCTGCAGGAACTAAAGTCCCCACCCAGGTGGAGGAAGGAATGATGATGTGGACCCTCGTGACTTCTATCAACTAAAGCTTGGACTCTGTCGAACTTTGCCCCAATTCTATGCTGAATTCTCCTCTGCTCAAGCCCATTCATGAATGTGCATGGACCCTTAGCTTAAAACTTCCCCAATCTTGCTATTTAGGGAGACACTGATCCCCAGTGTTCTCCTTACTTGCTGCAAGTAATAATAAATCCTTCCTTCTCCAGATCTTTGACTCGGTTGTGTCTATTGGCTCAACATCCACCAAGAGGTGAACCCAGTTTTCGGGTAACAGAGCCCCTTGTTCAGAACTTACTAAGAATTTCAAGATGGTGACAGCAGAGTATTAAAGGGATCTTGGGCCCCGTGACTGCACTTGCCATGGAGCTGGCACTGTCTGTGGGGCAAGATGAACTAGATGAGGATTTTCACAGGGTGTTCTGTAAGCCTCAGATGTTCCAGGAACAACAGGTTCCTTCACCTCCTAACTGGGAAGCAGAGCACAAGCCCCATTCTTAAAGATCTCCGCTCCGCACACACATGCACACGAACACCTCCAAGAAGCCCTGGGGAAAAGAAACTTCTGTGACTTCATTTAAATCAGTGTTTCTCAACTGACCCGTGGTGTGACCACGGAAACATTGTCCCCCTAATACTCTGTGTTAATATCCCACAGAACCCATTTTGCAAAATGCTTGAAGATCTTGAGGTTCCTTGAGATCACCCATAGCAGCCCTTCCCACCCTGAGATTCGATGCTCAAGAACCCGCCATGCTTGGCTTTGGGGTGACAGCAACTTCCTTGCACCAGATTGGATGGTGGGGGGAGGGGTGAAGGAAGGGGGTGGGAGTAGCCCCCAGAGTTTACTGTGGCTGCAAAACCTGTGGGAGGTTCTCCAAGATGAGACATCGACTCCCCTAAACTCCCCTCCACGCAAGCACAAAAAAGCCTTTGTTTTATTCTAAACGTATTCAAAATGTTCCCTCTACTTTAACGCCTAACCTCCCCAGAAATTTTTCAAAGGGAATTTTGATACCACATGTAGGACAGGGACTCCTTGGCTGTGGTAAATAAATACAAAGTTTCTAGAAGACTTGCAACCACAGATCATTTTATCCAAAGTGTATCATTGTATTTAGGGAGAAGTTATGCCCAGAACTCTCTGTATTCCAGTTCCTGTGACCAGGAACCCAGGAATTCCTCAAATTTAAACCATTAACCTTAACAAAGATTAGTTAAATTTCAACGTTGTTGAGAAGAACCAGGTTTAGTGCAGAAAAGAACCCAGGTGTTGGGTTTTTGCGTTGTTTGTTGTTACTGCTGTAGTTGTTTGTTTCTCCATACACAGTAAAGACTGAGCATTTTAAGCAGAAGCTCAAGGCTATATCTCATCTGTTCCCCATTCCCTATGTTGCAGTAGACAAGTCACTAAATCCTCTTCTCTGTGCTTTTGTTTTCTCATCTGTAAAATGGGAATAATAGCGGTAGTAAAGATTCTTCTAGCAGTACGATAACACGTGAGGAAGCCCTCTAAAATCTAACTGCAGCAGGTTTTGCTAAAGCGCCTCTTACTTTCCAATTACACACGTAGAGAGCCAAATCTCCACAGTGAGGCACGGACAGATGATTTTTAAATCAGAAGAAAAAAGAAAGGGTTATCAAAATACTTAGCAAGAATTCCCCCCTCAGTGGTCATTTTGCTTGGAGGTTCAAACTATAACCAAATGCTATGAAATACGCTTACTTTGGAGATTCTTAAGCTCCCTTTACGTGAATCCTTCTGAAATATACCAACTGGTTCTTGGCGAGGAATCAGTTCAGCAGGGACTCTAGGAGGGCGCTGTTGCTGCCTGCCGGCTTGGAGTGGTATGACAAGTGTACTCTACAGAGACAAAGGGAGGTAGTCTGGAAGCCCTGAATGGGGAATCTGAGAAACCTGGGCTGGAGCAAAATATTCTGACCTGGAGCCTCGCTGTTCAAATTGTGGTCCTCTGGCCAGGCGCACTGGCATCACTGGGACTCGATGGAAATGTAAAATCAGACGGCATTTTTTTTTTTTTTTTTGCAGTACGCGGGCCCCTCACTGCCGTGGCCTCTCCCAACGCGGAGCACAGGCTCCGGACGCACAGGCTTAGAGGCCATGGCTCATGGGCCCAGCCGCTCCTCCGCATGTGGGATCTTCCTGGACCGGGGCACGAACCCGTGTTCCCTGCATTGGCAGGCGGACTCTGAGCCACTGCGCCACCAGGGAAGCCCAAGACTGCATTTTAATAAGGTCCTCCACCACACACATAGAAAACAAACTTATGGTTACCAAAGGGGAAGGGGGGAGGGTAAATTAGGAATTTGGGATTAACATATACACACTACTATATGTAAAATAGATAACCAACAAGGACCTACTGTATAGCATAGGGAACTGTACTCAATATTTTGTAATAACCTATAAGGGAAAAGAATCTGAAAAAAATAGATATATATATGTATGTGTAACTGAATTACTTTGCTGTACACCTGAAACTAACACAATGTTGTAAATCAACTATACTTCAATTAAAAAAAAGAAAGGGGTGGGGCTTCCCTGGTGGCACAGTGGTTAAGAATCCGCCTGCCAATGAAGGAGACACTGGTTCAAGCCCTGGTCCGGGAAGATCCCACATGCCACGGAGCAACTAAGCCCATGTGCCACTACTGAGCCTGCGCTCTAGAGCCCACGAGCCACAACTACTGAAGCCCGCACGTCTAGAGCCCGTGCTCTGCAACAAGAGAAGCCACCGCAATGAGAAGCCCGCTCAAGGAAGAGCAGCCCCCGCTCTCCACAACTAGAGAAAGCCTGTGCACAGCAACAAAGACCCAACGCAGCCAAAAATAAATAAATTTATCAAAAAAAAAAAAAAAAAAGAAAGAAATGAAGGATGTATCCACCCCTCAACAAGTAAATATTACATTAAAAAGAAAAAGATCTGGACTTCCCTGGTGGTCCAGAGGGTAAGACTCCACGCTCCCAGTGCAGGGGGACCCAGGTTCGATCCCTGGTCAGGGAACTATATCCCGCATGGATACTGCAACTAAGAGTCCACAAGCTGCAACTAAAAAAGATACCGCATGCCGCAACTAAAGACCCCGTGTGCCACAACTAAGATCTGGTGCAAAAGAAAGAAAGGAAAGAAAGGAAGGAAGGAAGGAAGGAAGGAAGGAAGAAAGAAAGAAAGAGAAAAAAGAAAGAAAGAAAGAAAAGAAAGAAAGAAAGAAAGAAGGAAGGAAAGAAAGAAAGAAGGAAAGAAAAAGAAAGAAAAGAAAAATCTTCCAAGCAATTTATATGTGCATTGGAGTTCAAGAAACATGTTCTGGAGGATTTAATCTAGTGACTAAAGGTCAAAGGGGAATTCTAAAAGTAGGAAGCTACTTTAAATAAATTTTTTTAAAAAACCCAGGTAGGGATAGCAACTCACACAAAGCTTAGCACTTCTGCTCTATTTGGTTCAAGTCCTTTGTCACACCAACCAGTAAATTGAGTGCTTTGCCCCACAACTCTGCTTTTCTTAATTTCATTTTCATCATATTTCCTACTTATTCTTTTGAAGGCTTTTTTTTCCTTCCACAGAATTATTTCTACAATTTTATAATAAAATTACTCAGGAAAACAGGATTCCTTCCCATTACGGAAAATTTGTTTTACTATCTTATTTTCTGAATTACTGTCTTAGAGTTCCTTGGTTGCAAGCAACAGAAATGAATTCCGGGAAATATAAGCAAAAAACAAAATGTATTGGGTGGATATGGTGGTAGCTTATAGAATCAAAGAAAAAGCTGAGCAATGAGGTCTTAGAAAGGACAGGAAGCTGGCGCTTCCAGGGCCACACCTTCGGGACACACCCTTGCCAAGTGTTTTCAACCCTGCCTGTGTTGCTGATCAATATGCAAATTAGCAGGACATAGAATCTGTTTGGCCTCGCTTGGTTCATGCCTGGCCCTTGGAGAAGGAAGGGCAGGGCATCTCAGTTTCAAGACTCATTGAAAGTGTATCTAATGAGGAAGGCTGGGTTCAACGGCTGTTACAGTCAACATCCACCCTGATTGGTTGAGCATGGTAGTACCCATGTCACTCCAGTTTTTATATATTTTGACCATCACCCCTGGAGAGAATGGGTCCCCAAGGAAAACTGAGGTGTTTTAGCTGAAAAAGAAGGAAAGGATAATGGGCAGGCAAAATCAATAGATATTCTCTATACACATCTCTATTGTGAAATAAACATGCACCCACCAAGGTACTGATTGAAGAAGATATTGATAACATATTTACTCTAAAACCCATGTATCTGTATCTATTATTCCAAGAGGTATCCAAGAGGTTAAAGGGGGGGGGGATATTTTTAACCCTTTATGCACACAATCGGAGCATTCAGTGAAATCTTGATGATCCTTGGCTTTTCAAGGCAAATTTACCTTCTACAACATCATCAGATTAAAACAGAAATTAAACAGTGGAAAGGGCTTGTACCTGCCAAGACTTCTGGCATGCATCACCCCTCTAACATTCTAATGTATTCACGGGAAATGTTATACAAATGGTGGGGGTCTTTTTTTCTTTTTAAAGAAGAGAGAATAAAAATGATTTTGGAGCTGTGAAAAATACACTCTGTTACCAGAGCCCCATCACAGTTCTTTCAGAAAACATCTTGGGAGAATAAATAGCTGCAGTCTCATAGCAACATTCAGTTTGACAATGCTCAGAGCTGAAAGACGTTCTTGGGTTAGAAATGTGCCTACAAAAGGATGCCAGCCAGAGTTACTCACCATTAACTGTGGATAATAGAGTCAGTCCACAGCCAGGGGAAATGGGTCTCAATCAGGTAGGTAGTCCTGCTTCCTTGGAATTTGGCAAGAACTGGCCAATGTCCTCATAAAGCCAAATGAATGAACCTGTATGTCATAGAGAGGACTCCGTGACATACCCAGTAACCTGACAAAGGTTTCTTAGCTGGAAGAAAATGTTTTCTTTTACGTTCTATGCACTGGTCACACTCTACAAATAGCTTATAATAATAATAATACCAGAAAGGAGAAAATGATGGAACCCCCTCCCCGTAGATGTACCTCTACAAGCAGTGCTGTTACATTCATTACGTCTGTCTGAAGTCTTATTTCTCTTCTTTAAAATTGTTCCATGAGGTTAAATAATCTATTTTTGTATTGTTGGAGGGATCTGGCATCCATGGCCCAAGTAATTAGTAAATGCACATTTCTTTGATCCTCTTGTTTCATTTTTAAAATCCAAGTGGTTTTTGCATTCTATGCCACAATCTATCCTTGTATATCTTAATAAGAAACTAATGTTTTCTAAACTAGTGAATATAACAAAAAGGAAACAGACTCACAGATATGGAGAACAAACTAGTGGTGAGGGGCAAGACAGGGGTAAGGGATTGAGAGATACAAACTACTATATATAAAATAGATAAGCAACAAAGATATACAGTACAATACAGGGCATACAGCCAATATTTTATAATAAATATAAATGGAACATAACCTTTAAAACTAGAGAATTACTATGTTGTACATCTAAAACTTACATAATATTGTACATCTAAAACTTCTATAATATTGTCATACATCAACTATAACTCATTAAAAATAAATAATAAAAATTATGATAGCATATGATATTACTTGTATGTGGAATCTAAAAATG
Source organism: Globicephala melas (assembly GCF_963455315.2). Lineage (NCBI taxonomy): Eukaryota > Metazoa > Chordata > Mammalia > Artiodactyla > Delphinidae > Globicephala > Globicephala melas. The sequence continues at coordinate 13,198,307 of NC_083317.1, read as the reverse complement.
ATACAAATGAACTTATTTACAAAACAAAAATAGACTCACAGACATAGGAAACAGACTTCTGGTTACCAAAGGTAAACCAACTATACTTCAATAAATGTTTTAATTTAAACAGTAAAAATAAATGAATAAATAGTAAAAAAATTTAAAAAAATTTAAGTACCAAAAAAATAAAAAATAGAAAGAAACGAATGTTTTCCGGAAAACTCTGGAGGCACATTGGCCCTCCAGGAAGTGGGAGCAGGCATAGGCCATGGTCACCTGGCTGAGATGGTCCAGTTTGGAGCAAAGGGACTAGTTTTCCAGCCCTGGCACCATCGTCCAGAAACAAGGCCAAGACCAGGCCAGGAATTTAATTTTACTGCACCTCAGTTTCCCCATTTGGACAGTTAGGTGGTTTGCGTACACTCTCTAATGCAGCTGAAAAGCCTACCGCTCTGGTCATCTTCACTGTGGACTCCAAGGGTAGAACAGGAAATACAAAAAAGTGGCCGGAAAGCCACTCAGGAACCTATCTTTGAAACTTTCTTTTACAACCCCCATCTCTGGTCCACAGCCTTGGAAGAGCAGGTCCGAGAAACTGAGGTGTTGAACTGGAAGCCAGAAGTGTAAGAAAAAAAAGCATCCAAGAGTCTATCCTTTAAATATCAAATCCTTGATTGGGCCGCTGTCCATCATCTGTTCTCTCTTTATCTGGAGCAAGCAGCCGTGGTCGGCACCGAGGCACCATCCACAGCGCTTGTCCTCCTCCGACGGGCACTGTCATCACTGAATGCCGAGATGGAGGCCTATCGGGAGCTTGGAGGGATGAATGTGATCTTGGGCAACTGAATTAAGATCAGAAAATATCTTGACAGGCTGGAATAATGGATAAAATCTAACGTTTGAAATGTAATCAGGATAAATGGAAAATCTGGCTCACGGGTTCAGAATACCAAGTGCACAGAAATTGCTGATCTTGTGAAAAAAAAGGCCTAGAATGTTCAGTTTACTACGTATCTCAGTCTGTGCCAGCAGGCTCAACAGGATGACCCGACAGCACCATCACCACCTCCCCAGCTGAAGCAAACATGGCGTGGAATTTGCTGAATAAAACTAAACCAAGCAAGAGAAGGAAAACGTGCGCTATCCGCCCATCAGGTCATGTCTGTGTCATTAGGAGTGATAGGAAGGAACACAGACAAGCCCAAGAGAGAAAGACAGACTCCAGCCTGATGAGACGTGGCCTTGCAGGGCAGGAAGGCCAGGAAAGAATCCAGAACTTAACCAGGGCTTAAAAAGATGAGGAACGTTAATGCAAAATCCCAACCACCCAAAGCAGGTGATAAAATAAAAAGAGGTTGAGAAAGAATCACATAAGAATGTAAAAGAGTTGATGGAATGAAAATGCCAGATGGCAAGACAATAAGATACCTGGAGATAAAAGGAAAAGCAACCAAGCGGAAAAGGAAGTTCTGTAAAGCAGGAATGGAGGCTGTGAGTCAAATTGGGGTGGGGTGAGAATTGGGGAGTGGAGTGAGCGAGACCCAGAAGATGGATGTAATCCAGTTACACCAAGGGCATGGGCTCGAGGGCCCCTTGTTTTGATGACCATAAAAAGGGTTCAGTGAATTCTTCCTAAGTTTGAGATTTGTCCAGAATGCGTGCAGCCCAGATCCCTGTCTCAGCAAAAACCTCTGTCTGATGTGCAATATTATTGTCCTTAAGCAGGTAGCCCAATTTTTCCGGGATGATAAAACTACTCCTTTCTGCCTAAGTTTTTTTAAAAAAAACACTCACTATTTACTAAAGTATAACCTACTTGCAAGACACATGCGCATATCTAAATGTAGGGCTTGAAGAATTTTCACAAACTGAGCACAGAACCTTCATCAAGAAACGGAACAGAAGCAGAACAGAAGCCCCATCACATTCCATTCTCATTACTACCTCTCCCCCAGGGCAACCTCTGTCTTAACTTCTGATGATAGATTTGTTTTGCACCTGATATAAATGGAATCATGCAGTAAATTCTCTCATGAGAGTCATCTGCACTGTACGTGGTTGTAGATCATTCACCTCATTGCTGGGTAGTATTCCACTGGGTGAACACAGCACACATTACACATCCAGTGTTGATGGACATCTGTGGAGTTTCCAGTTGAGGGCTGTTATGAATAATACTGCACTGAACTTCCGGTTCATGGCTTTTCGTGGGCATATGCATGCATTACTGCTATGTCATAACAAAGGGTAGAATTACTGGGTCACATACACACCCTATAACAATATGATATCACTTATATGTGGAATCTAAAATATGACACAAATGAACTTATCTATGAAACAAAAACAGACTCACAGAGAGAGAACAGACTTGTGGTTGCCAAGGGGGAGGGGAGGTGGGGAGGGATGGATTGGGAGTTTGGGATTAGCAGATTCAAACTATATATTATATACAGAATGGATAAACAACAAGGTCCTACTGTATAGCACAGAGAACTATATTCCATACCCTGTGATAAACCATAATAGAAAGAATATGAAAAATAATGTATATATATGTATAACTGAATCACTTTGCTGTACAGCAGAAATTAACACAACATTGTAAATCAACTATACTTCAATAAAATAAATTTTAAAAAAGTTTTTAAAAATTAAAAAGGATATCTGAAAACTTCCCCTGTCACTCTGGAGAACTGTGTGCAGATCTGGACAGGATATTTATGAAACAGGCATTCTGAGAAGCTCATCTGACGAGTATGCTGCAGGTGACACCCTTAGTGAGACTGTAATAACCATGTCCCGTGAGAGCCACTGAGGAAGTGGGCATGTGGAGATGGAGAAGACACACCCAGCAGGAAGCTGACTTCAGATGTGAGAAGGGTTGTAATGTTAGAAGAGCTTCTGGTTGAACCGGGGAGATTGAGCATATGCATTTATCTTTCTTTTTCTCAAAGACCCAATTAAAATAAAAGGGGGGGGATTGATCAAGTTGATAACCAATTGGTCTCTTTTTAAAAAAAAATAAATTTATTTATTTTTCTATTTTTGGCTGCGTTGGGTCTTTGTTGCTGTGCACAGGCTTTCTCTAGTTGTGGCGAGCGGGGGCTACTCTTCATTGAGGTGCGCAGGCTTCTCATTGCGGTGGCTTCTCTTGTGGAGCTTTGGCTCTAGGTGCACGGGCTTCTGTAGTTGTAGCACATGGGCTTCAGTAGTTGTGGCTTGCGGGCTGTAGAGTGCAGGCTCAGTAGTTGTGGCGCACGGGCTTAGTTGGTCCGTGGCATGTGGGATCTTCCCAGACCAGGGCTCGAACCTGTGTCCCCTGCATTGGCAGGTGGATTCTTAACCACTGCGCCACCAGGGAAATCCCACAATTGGTCCAGTGGTTAGAACTCTACACTTTCACTGCTGAGGGTGCGATCCCCGGTCAGGGAACTAAGATCCCACCAGATGCGTGGTGTGGCCAAAATTTTTTTTTTAATTTTTAAAAAAACTTTGATTTTTTTACATTTTTGACGGTTTTATAAGTACCTAGGGAGGTTTTGCTTCTTAAGTCAGAAAATCAAGTCTAGTAGTTTTATACTAGACATGGTCCAAAGGTTAAAGACAATGAGAGATGAGAGAATAGGCAACAGCAGACAAGGTGTATAACAAAATATTTTAAAATGGTAGGTGGATGAAGAAGCTGTGAGAGCTGAGGAGATGCCTGCAGAGGGGGAAGCCAAGGAGAAACCAGCGCTGTATTCTACAGAACCTGGAAACGTTTCAGGAGGTCAGGCACAGGAAGCAGAGAAGTAGGAGTGAGACGTGATAGGACAGAAAGAGGGAAAGAAACATTATGGAAAGAGAAGATAAGGAGCAGAGAGACCCTCATGTCCTGGCCTCATTCTACACGAAGGGGTTCGGTGGCCACCAATTCTGCCCAGAGGAGAGTAGAAGCGTGAGGCAAAACTGCAGTAGAGAAGCCTAGGTCAGAGATGCTAGGGGATAAATGCGGTGGTAGAGGCACCACACTGAAAACAGAGTCTCTCAGTGGAAGCTCACATACTGGATGGGGAGACTCCCAGCGTCCATCCTCCTGCTTAAGCTCTAGGCAAGAACTTGATTAGGTTTTTTTGGAGAAACAAAAATGCCCCAGAGGAAAAACCCTGTAGATACCAACATTTGGTGCTCTCAATGAACAAACAAAATGACAGGTTCCCTGGCTATTATTGGTTAAGATATATTCGGTTGCAGGTAAGAGAACCCAGTCAACAGTACTTAAATAAATATAGGCTTGTTTCTTTCATATAACAACAACAACAAAACTGGAAGTAGGTGGAATTTGGCATTAGTTCAGCCAGTTAGCAATGTCAGCGAGTTTTTTTTTTTTTTTTTTTACTTCTGTGGTTTTCAATCTTCTTGGTCTCTGGACCCCTTTAGACTCTTAAAAATGACTGAGGGTCTCTGGACCCCCTTAGACTCTTAAAAATGATTGAGGGCACTAAAGCGCTTTGTTCATATGAGTTACACCTACTGATATTTGCTTTATTAGAAATTAAGATTGAGGGACTTCCTGGTGGCACAGTGGTTAAGAATCCATCTGCCAGTGCAGGGGACACAGATTCAGTCCCTGGTCCAGGAAGATCCCACATGCCGTGGAGCAACTAAGCCCATGAGCCACAACTACTGAAGCCCGCTCACCTAGAGCCTGTGCTCCGCAACAAGAGAAGCCACCGCAATGAGAAGCCTGTGCACCGCAATGAAGAGTAGCCCCCACTCGCCACAATGAGAGAAAGCCCGTGTGCAATGAAGACCCAACACAGCCAAAAATAAATAAATAAATTAAATAAAAATTTTTTAAATGCTTAAAAAAAAGAAATTAAGATAGAAAAAATTCAAAAACCCAAGAATACACAGTCATGCATTCATTGGCTGTCAGAATGAAAACGACATCACACGTCAGCCAGCCTCTGGAAAACTCCACTGTACACTCATGAGAGAACAAGGACAAAGGAAATAATGTCTTGATATTAATATTAACACAGTTTGACCCCTGAAAGTTCCTCAGACAACATATCTCAGACAACATTTTGAGAACTACCACCTTGTGTCTTCTGAACCAGCTTCAGGCGTCACATTTAAACTCAGAGCAGGAAGAAGGGAAGAGGTGGGCAAGCCAGCCATGTTGTCTTCTTGTCAAGAAAGGAAAAGCTTTCCCGGGAGCTCTTAGCCGACTTCCCTTCACAGCTACCTGGCCAGAACTGTCACATGATCACAACTAACTGTTGTCAAAGATGAAAGCAAAGACCAAAACCAAACAGAAGTTTGTTTTGAAGTTTTTGAAGGAAACAGAGACAATTCAGAGAATAGAATAGCAAAAATTTTAAACCCATAATTCATTTCCTCAGAGAAGAACAAGGAACATATCGCATCCCCAGAACAAGAACAATATACTGTTAAAATATTTTATAGCTGAAATAAAAATTTAACTAATGGCTGGGGAGATAAAACTGAGGAAATCACACACACACACACACACACACACACACACACACACACACACACAAGACAGAGCAAGTAAAACAGAAGACATAAGATTTTAAAATTTAGAAGTACATGAGGTGTAACCATCCACATCATATATAAATTGTAGAAAGGAAGAAGTGAGAAAACAGAGAGAAAATTATCATGGAAATAAAAAGAAAATGCTCCAGAATTGAGAGATATGAGTTTCCCAATTCCTGTGTGCCCAGCAAGAAGAGGAAAAACCCTCAAGATATTTCATTATGGCATCTTAGAATGCTGCAGACAAAGCAAGCTCCCAAAGGAAGAGAGGGAGAGAGACAGAGACAGAGACAGGGAGAGAGAGATTTTGAGAGAGAGGAGTCAATATAAAAGAAGAAAATTGAGAATCACTTTGTATAGTTTGACTATGTATAGATTGGTGCTTTGAAAATTTTCCTTCATATTTTTGAAGGTATTGCTTCATTGTCTTCTAGCTTCTGGGATTGCATCCTGATTCTCTCTCTCTCTCTTTTTCTTTTTTGTACGTGACCCGTTTCTCTCTCTCAAAAATCTCTCTCTCTCTCCATATATATGTGTGTATATATATGTATATATATATATATTCTTATTGGTTCTGTTTCTCTGGGTACCATGTAACAAACTGGGTAGGGGATTTCTATTATGACAAGAAAGAAGAGAAGGACAGATACTGGGGGACTATTATGAAAAAGAAGTACTTATAAACTCCAAGAAGAGCAAAATGGTGTACAAGAAAGGAAACATAGCCATGGTATTCTACTTGGCTCACCAATGACTGATATTTCATTTAATCATAATAAGTAAACTCTGAAATATTGGTTTAACCAAAAATCATCATATAACTTTTGGGAGGGTAAGAGGAAGTAAATGAGGGACAACGGATGGCTTCCAGGTGCTGAATGATCTTGTATATTAGGACCCTGCTATAGACCGAATGTTTGTGTCCCCTCCACAAAATCCATATGTTGAAATCCTAACCCCCAATGTGATGGTATTAGGAGGTGGGGATTTGGGGCAGGTGATTAGGTCATGAGGGTGGAGCCCTCATGAATAAGATTAGAGCCCTTATATAAGAGACCCAGAGAGCTTCCCTGTCCCTCCTGCCATAGTGAGCTGTCTATGAACCAGGAAGTGGGTCCTCATCAGACACTGAATCTGCTGATGCCTTGATCTTGGACTTCCCAGCTTCCAGAATTTTAAGAGATACATTTCTGTTGTTTGTAAGCCACCCAGTCTGTGCTATTTTGCTATAGCAGCCCTAAGGGTCTAAGACAGACTCAATAGACAAGATCCAAAGTGCTGAATAAAGAAGTAGCTGTACTTGCAGCATTTATAGGTAAAATGATATGATATCTTGGTGCCAGTGGTGGGAGAAAGGGGAGGGATAGGGTATGGGAGTCTAGGTGAAACAAGATGGTTTATGAGTTGAGCATGATTGAAGCTGGGTGAGGGATACATGTGGCTCATTATAATGTTCTCCCTACTTTTGAATGTTTGAAAATTTTTATAATAAAATTTGCAAAAATAATAAAATAGTAATGAAGTAGCACTTAATACTGCTTATTAAGTGTCTACCAGAAGAAAGAGCTAAAAGTTTAGAAAGAAATGCTCAGGAATGGGAAAGAATGGAACAGGGAACTGCTGTTTGTGGTATAAACTTTTCTGTAAACAAAATATGTAGTTTTTTTAAAAAAAATAAGTTTGTTTATTTATTTTTTGGCTGCGTTGGGTCTTCATGTGGGCTTTTTCTAGTTGCTGAGAGCGGGGGCTACTCTTTGTTGTGGTGCGTGGCCTTCTCATTGCCGTGGCTTCTCTTTGTTGCAGAGCATGGGCTCTAGGCATGTGGGCTGCAGTAGCTGCGGCATGCGGGCTCAGTAGTTGTGGCTCACTGGCTCTACAGTGCAGGCTCAGTAGTTGTGGCACATGAGCCCAGTTGCTCTGCGGCATGTGAGATCTTCCCGGACCATGGCTCAAACCCGTGTCCCCTGCGTTGGCAGGTGGATTGTCAACCACTGCACCACCAAGGAAGTCCCAAAATATGTAGTTTTAAAAATTATTATTAAAAAATAACGATGAGGGGAATTACCTGGCAGTCCAGTGGTTAGGACTTTGCACTTTCACTGCTGAGGGTGAGGGTTCAATCCCCCTGGTCTGGGAACTAATCTCCCACAAGCTGCTCAGCCATAAATAAATAAATAAATAAATAAAACTAAGCAAAGAATAAGAAGTGGCTTAAAAAAAAAGAGAAAGAAAGAATAGTGATGAGACTAGAATAACACTGGATGAAAAATATGGAAATCAGACTTTGCCTCGCTATAACAAAGCACTTTCTCACGATGAAAATTGTCCAGAATTATATAGACTGTCTCCTAAGAGGATTTAAGAAAGACAAGGGACTTCCCTGGTGGCGCAGTGGTTAAGAATCCACCTGCCAATGCAGAGGACACACGTTCGAGCCCTGGTCCGGGAAGATCCCACATGCCTCAGAGTAACTAAGCCCGTGCGCCACAACTACTGAAGGCCGCGCACCTAGAGCCCAAGTACTGCAACAAAGAGTAGTCCCCACTCACCACAACTAGAGAAAGCCTGTGCACAGCAACTAAGACCCAATACAGCCAAAAAAAAAAGACAACAGGATCACATGTAAACGATGTTGTCAAAGGTGGTCCTGTGCTGAAGGGAAGTTAGGGGAGGTGACTTCTAAGTAGGGTGGTCAGGTTTAGCAAATAAAAATAGAGGACACCAGTTACATTTGAATTTCAGATAAATAGTAAAGTAGTTTTTAGTGTATGTCCCACAGTAAGGACGTTATACACTGCGACATAGTTATACTAAGAAGTTTATTTACCATTTACCTGAAATTCAAATTTCACTGTTTGTCTTTCATTTTAGCTGGGAGCTCTATTTTTAACACCCCTAACTATTCTAATATGTTATTTTTATATAAGGGGGGGAGGGCTTATCCATGTTCAAATGTGTAAATTCAAAAGAAATTTTAGCATTCCTCTCTTGTCAAACCTAACTGATAGAATGAGTGATTAAGGTGAAGGACAGGGCAGGCTGGGTTAAATGGCAGCTTGAAGCATAGGGTTCTATCCTCAAAACTCAAAGAGAACTTGAGATTGGGAATTCAGACATCCATCACTGAGTATAATCTGCGTTGAGTCCATAATCATTTATCTTACTTTTTTTTCCTGTTTAATGCAAAGGTAATGCAGAGTTGAAAATAGAAAAACTGGAATTCACAGGAGAATCCCTATGGGTGGGGGTTGTCCTAGGAAGCATGAGAACATGAGGAATGAGGCTCTGTCGACACTCACGTTCTGCCTGCCCACATTCAGGAATGGAGTGAATTGTATTCAAGTTTTGTGTCTTAGGAGCTTTGACTCAGCCAGAGTGAGTCAGAGAGGCCTCCCTGTAGGAGTCAGCATCGAAGTTGAATCTGTAGGAGGGTTTCCCACTTCAAGAGGGGAAGAGGAAAGAGCTGGAGGAAAAACGGAGTTACAGACTGGGGGGTACTGAGACCTTGAGAAGACGTTATAATTACAACACCGGATGAGAGAGATGGAGAAGTGGGGCATGAGTTTGGAGAGGGTGGGACCTTAGGGACCTTCAAAGAGACTTGGGTTTAGTCCTGTAGGCCCTGGGCTGCTGTTTATAAAGAGGTACATGAAGATGATGCCATCTACCAATCCATTCTCTTTTCAGCTGTCTTCCCAAGGGTGGTCCTTTACTCTCAAAAACATGAACACAAAGAACTGGAGGGTGCTAGAGCACCCACAAAGAAGAATCCCTCAAAATCCAGATCAACCCATGGAATCACTCTTTACGATGAGGAAAATGGCCTCAGAGAGAGGTCACAGAACTGGTCAGTGACGGAGTTGGGATCAGAGCCAGATCTCTTGACTCCTTTTCCAAATGGCCTCGTCAAGTAGGGAGGCAGCTTGTACAAATGGGGAGGGGCACATATTCCTTGTTGTATTCCAAGAAGGTACGTAGTCTAGGGTGTACCAATCTCTATAAAATGCAATGGTAATGGGACCTTCTGGAGTTGGGCAGTGGCCCTGTTCAAGCCATCCCCCAGGCATAATTGTAAGAGCACGGTTTTGAGAGACTGACCCAGGTGGGTGATGTGGCTGTGAAAACATGGTTTATCCATATGCAGCCGGGTGGCTCACAGGGAGCCCAACCCCCAGATCCTGGGCTCTCTAACTCTGCTCTCGGGACGTCATTCCACTAATGAAAGCTCTGAGGGAGAGTCACATGCCCCTCAGAGGGTTTGTATGGTTAACGAGCCATCAAGTTTGCCAAAGCATTATCTCCCTGTGGCCCTACCGCCATTTTCCACGCTGGGGCCAACTCCTTTTCCCACTTCTCAACTCAGCCTTGTGGAAACTGAACACAGCAGTCAGCTCCAGGAGCCTCAGGGTTGCCATGGGTTACATGAATTCAAAGGGGAAGATGGAACCAAAACAGGCCCTTAAATATCAGCCCTCAAGTGGGAAGCTAAAAGGAGGGCTCCGATGCCTTAAAAGAAATCAGGTGACGTCATGACAAGGGAAGGATCCTGACGCAGCCACGAGCTGGATGGTTGCTGCCTGGAGCCGCGATGTGTCAACAACTGCTAAAAATATCCTCTCTACACGGCGCCTGCAAGTCATGGCAAATACTCAGGGACGTGAGAGTGAATGTCTGAAACGGTAGACCTGTGCTAGCCAACCCGGTCCCTGCTGGCCACGCGTGGTCACAAGCACTTGAAATGGGGCTTGCCTGAATGAAGACGGGCTGTAAGGAAACTGGCTATAATGGGTGGGTAGGGGAATAAAGGTTGATACCTCACTTCATATATCAAAATTAACTCCTGAAAGATGAAAAAATTAAAAGCAAGGGCAAATACAGAAAACCTAGGTGACCTTCAGATGGCCCCTGAGTGTCTAAGAATATGAACGACAGAAGAAACCACCAAGAAAATGAGACCTTTTAAAAAAAAATTAAAAGCTTTTTTTTGACAAATATTAATTTTAAAAAGGAAAATAAATTATATTTATGCCAGATACTCTGCTAGGTACTTTCACAAACATTATTTTTGAAAAGTGTATTTTCATTTAGATATAATTGGGAATTCCCTGGCGGTCCAGTGGTTAGGACTCAGTGACTCCATGCTTTCACTGCTGGGGGCCTGGGTTCGACCCCCGGTGGGGAAACTAAGATCCCGCAAGCTGCAGCAGTGTGGCAAAAAAAAAAGAAGAAAAAGATATAATTGACACATAACATTGTGCAGATTTAAGGTAAACAAAGTGTTTATTCGATACATTTATATACTGCAATATTATTACCATCATATGTTAGCTAACACCTCTATCTTGTCACATAATTATTTTGTTTTTGTGGTGGGAATAATTAAGATCCACTCGCTTAGCAACTTGAAGCTTATAATACAGTATTGTTGGCTCTGATCACTCTGTTGTAGATTAGCTCTTCAGGACTTATTTATCTACTAGTTGTAAATCTGTAAAAAGCTTTAGCTTTTAAAAAATCATAGATATAAATAAAATTTAAAACCACATAAAAATGGGAAATTATTTTCCATAAAGATTACATAAAATGTACACCCAAAATTGATAATATTGATAATATGCTAATACCCCGATAATAAAATGAGCAATTCTCAGAAGAAATAGAGATGGCTAATAAACATTAAAGTGTTCATTCTCACTAGTTATCAAAAGAAAGCAAATTAAAAGCACCATTAAAAGTTTTTAAATTAAATTACATAAAGGCAGGCTTCCCTGGTGGCGCAGTGGTTAAGAATCCACCTGCCAATGCAGGGGACATGGGTTTGAGCCCTGGTCCGGGAAGATCCCACATGCCATGGAGCAACTAATCCTGTGTGCCACAACTACTGAGCCCAAGCGCCACAACTACTGAAGCCTGCGAGCCTAGAGCCCGCGCTCTGCAACAAGAGAAGCTACCACAATGAGAAGCCCGCGCACTGCAACGAAGAGTAGCCCCCGCTCGCCGCAACTAGAGAAAGCCCGTGCACAGCAACAAAGACCTAACTCAGCCAAAAATAAATAAATAAATAAATAAATAAACAAACATATTAAAGAAATAAATTACATTAAGGCAAAATTTAAAAACTGTTTACTACAATTCAACAAAGTTTTGTTTTTTGATGGTAATCATTCATAGCTGATGGGAATATAAACATGGAAAATTCTTCTGGAAAGCAGCTTGCAAAATACATCGTCTAAAAGATTCTAAGAATGTTCCACTCTTTGACCTGGGAATTCCACTTCTATGGAAATTAACAGACTAATTTATGTGCAAGGATGTCCATATGTTCACCGCCATCATGGCAAAATAACTGAAGCGGCTCAAAATATGCAAATACGCTATGGTACAATCATGGGGAAAAAAAAAAAAAGGATGTACTGTCAGCATGAGATACACCCTGGATTTCAAAGACAGTATGAATAAAGAATGTAAAATATCACATTAATATTTTTAGATTGATTTCATACAGTAGTCAATATATTGTGTTAAATATTGCATTGCATAAAATATATTATTATATATTGAGTTAAATAAATTGGGTTTAAAAAAAGATATTAAAATTAATTTCACCAGTCTCTATTTACATTGTTTTGTTATTGTTGTTTGTGTTTTTGTTTGTTTGTGTGGCCGTGCTGTGCAGCTTGTGGGATCTTAGTTCCCTGACCAGGGATTGCACCCGGGCCCTGGTAGTGAAAGCACCGAGTCCTAACCACTGGACGACCAGGGAATTCCCTTTTTAGTTTTTTAATGTGTCTACTAGAAAAACTAAAATTATTATACATGTGTGTTTTGATTCATGCTCACATGTGTGGGTTGCATTACATTTCTATTGGATAGCACTGCTTCAGGGCAGTGGGTAAATCCTGCCAGAGACTTGTCCTAACTGCCTCTCCACACCAGTTTTTCCCTCCCACTCTTATCTTTCCCTTTCTCTTTCCTTTTCTACATTTTATACTCTTTCAACAAGAGACTACTTTTTATACTTTTTCAACAAGCTTACTTCTACTATTAGATGGGAAGAATAATAGCTAACATTTTTTAAAAGGCTCAATAAGTGCTGAGCACATTACCTTCATATGTCATATAATGCCCCCCCACCCCAAATATGCTATAAGGTAGGTATCATTATTGGCACAGAGAGGTTAAGCTACATGCCTAAGGTCACACAGCTAGTAAGTAGAGAAACTATGATTCAAACCCTAGGTAGCCTATCTTCCAAGCCCTTCTGTTCTACGTTGCATGCATGAGAGAAATGGGAAACTGGGAAATCTGAATAGAAAGCTCTTTGGAAAAATTGACTGTGTTTCCCCATTTGCACTGCCAGCTAGCCCTGGGGGAGATGTTGCTCAAGCTTAAAAGCTTTGTCAGCTTCTACCATGCATCCATCAGTACTATGGACAACACTGTGTCTTCCCAAAATTTGTATTTGAAGCCCTAACTCCCGATGTGGTGGCATCTGGAGGTGGGGCCTTTGGGAACGGATTAGATTTAGATGAGGTCATGAGAGGGTGGGGCCCCATGATGGGATTAGCGTCCTTATAAGAGATACAGGAGAGCTTGTTCTCTCTCTCCCCCATGTGAGCATGTAGCAAGAAGGCAGCTGTCTGCAAGCCAGGAAGAGGGCCCTCACCAAGAATCAAAACAGGATTCCAGCCTCCAGAACTGTGAGAAAATAAGTTTCTGTTGTTTAAGCCACCCCATCTATGTATTTTGTTATGGCAGCCCTAGAAGACTAAGATGACTGGACTCTTGAGTTGAGTCACTGCACCTGAGACAGCACATCTTGTGAACTTCTTCATTAGGAGCCTATTGAAGAGGCTTTTAGCCTTGGAAGATGTGAACAAGCAGGGAACAATCAATAAAAGAGGATGTAGAGTTAGTGGAAGAAGACAAAGGAATGACCTACCTGGGAGGGGACAGGAATGCTGGGCTGAAAATCAGTGAATATAGGGAGTTCCCTGGCGGTCCAGTGGTTAGGACTTGGCGTTTTCACTGCCGTGGCCCCGGGTTCAATCCCTGGTTGGGGAACTAAGATCCCACAAGCCGCACAGTGCGGCCAAAAAAGTAAATAAATAAATACTGAATAAAAACTGTTGAACAGAAGGAGGTTAGAGCCACATTGCATCTGATAAAAGACCTTCAGGTTTTAAGGAAAATATGTAAAGTGAGTGAACAATAAAACAACCAGTATAGGGATGGTTGCAAGTTGGATTTGTAGAAAGAAAATTTACCTGTTGACATGGCAGGTCTACCACATCCAAGTGTCTGAAGCTGTGGACCCGAACCATGGTGCCTCCGCCAGTGGCAAAGCTGGCTGGTTGGTGATTATTAGGAAAAATATTTAAGTACCAAATGTGGCAAAGGATTCCTTTTTTATACGTTTTATGGTGGATTGCAATGTTATCCCAATAATGCGTCCCCTCTCCCCACTTGTGCTCTCAGTGTGCTTTAGAGTGAAGAAAAAAGTGTGGGATTAATATTAGTGCCATAGAACATCCCTGGAGCTCCCTCATCTGTGCCACAGCCTGTGAACTGGGACCCCAAAGGGAGCGCACTGTTCATGGGAACACACCTGTCCTCAGTTTCTTGGCAGAAATAAAATTTGAGAATAAATGGTTTAAAGGATGATAAAAGAGGATCAAGGAGCCTCAGGGGGATCATGGCAGGTCCGATGATGGTTAGCTGGCCACTAGAGGAGAGAAGTTGATATGCAAAGGGATTTTACTTTAGGCGTTTTGGTATCACAGTGCAATAACGTAGATAGAGTGCCTTGAACCCAGGTAGATTGGATTTAGATCTCAGAGCCAGCACTTAGAAGCTTATGGCCCAGGGGAGTCTGCGTGACGTTTTTCCCACATCAACAACCAGCTCACTGGCATCAACTGTGCAACCAACAATTCAATTTAATGCTGATACTGTCTGCCTGGAGTTAAAGGGCTGATACCATTTACCTGCAAGCTAAAGGGCTCAGACTGCCCTCACTTCAGACCCAGCTGCAAATGGGGAGTCCAGGCTACCCACACTTCTGCCTGGCCAACTACAGACTTCGGGTTCTCATGGCCCCCCTCTCCAGATTTGGTAATTTGCTAGACTGACTCACAGAACTCAGGAAAACACTTATGTTTGCTGGTTTATTGTAAAGGATGCAAATGAACAGCCAGATGAAGAGGTACTAAGTCAGGAAGGGTCCAAGTGTGGAGCTGGAGCGTGTTACCCTCCTGACATGGGGATGCAATCTGGAAGTTCTCCAGATCTTGTGGTTCAAGAGTTTTTATTTTATTTTCCTTTGGCCGTGCCGCGCAGCATGTGGGATCTTTAGTTCCCTAGCTAAATATCGAACGCAAGCCCCCTGCAGTGGAAGCGCAGAGACTTAACCACTGGACCGCCAGGGAAGTCCCTCAAGAGTTTTTAACAGAGCTCTTCTCTCCCTGGAGAATGGGTGGCTAAAAACTTTACATGATTGGTCTTTCTGGTGACTGCCTTCTCGAAGCTAGCTAGAGGCCACAATGGGTCAGTCATTCGAATAAAAAAGAAACTCATATCACTTAGGAAATTCCAAGGGTTTTTGAAGTTCTGTGCCAAGAATGGGGATAAAGACCATATACAATATTTATTATTATACCACAGCTGGGAAGTCTCAATGGCTGGGGCCAGAATCATCTGAAGACTCATCACTCTCATGCCTAGTGTTGATACTGTCTGGGGGACCTCAGCTGGGGCTGTCAGTGGGATACCTCCATGAGGCCTCTTCATGTGTTTGGGCTTCCTTACAGCATGGCAAGTCCCAAGGGCAAATAACCCAAGAGAGGGAGCCCGGAGGAAACTGTATTGCCTTTTATAGACATGGAAGTCACATAGTGTCTCTTCTGCCTTTGCTGAGATTCAAGTTCACCTCTAGATGGTAAGAGGGTTAAAGTCTCATTGTAAGAAGAGCATGTGGGGGCTTCCCTGGTGGCGCAGTGGTTGAGAGTCCGCCTGCCGGTGCAGGGGGCATGGGTTCGCGCCCCGGTCCGGCAGGATCCCACATGCCGCGGAGCGGCTGGGCCTGTGAGCCATGGTTGCTGAGCCTGTGCGTCCGGAGCCTGTGTTCCACAATGGGAGAGGCCACAACAGTGAGAGGCCCGCGTACCGCAAAAAAAAAAAAAAAAAGAAGAGCATGTGGAATGGGAGACATCGTTGAGGTTATCTTTGGAAAATTCCTCTGCCGCAACACTTCATTCACATAGAAGGTAACTCATACGCTATGATCCAGCCCACTCTTGGGCATATATCGGAACAAACCTATAATTCAGAAAAAGATATGCACCCCTATGTTCACAGCAGCACTATTCACAATAACCAAGACATGAAAACAACCTAAATGCCCATCGACAGATGAATGGTTAAAGAAGATACGGTACATATCTACACTGGAATACTACTCAGCCATAAAAGAATGAAATAATGCCATCTGCAGCAACATGGATGGACCTAGAGATTATCGTACTAAGTGAAGTAAGTCAGAAAGAGAAAGACAAATATCATACGATATCACTTACATGAGGAATCTAGAATATACACAAATGAACTTATCTGTAGAACAGAAACAGACTTATAGACATAGAGAACAGACTTGTGGTTCCCAAGGGGGAGGGGAGGGGGAGGAGGGGTGGAGTGGGAGTTTGGGGTGAGCAGATGAAAACTACTTTTTAAATTAATTATTTATTTTCAGCTGCATTAGGTCTTCATTGCTGGGTGCGAGCTTTCTCTCGTTGCAGCGAGGGGGGCTACCCTTCGTTGGGGTGCACGGTCTTCTCATTACTGTGGCTTCTCTTTCTTGTGGAGCATGGGCTCTAGGTGCACAGGCATCAGTAGTTGTGGCATGCGGGCTCAGTAGTTGTGGTGTGCAGGCTTCAGCAGCTGTGGCTCGAGGGCTCTAGAGCACAGACTCAGTAGTTGTGGTGCATGGGCTTAGTTGCTCCGCGGCATGTGGGATCTTCCTGGGCCAGGGCTCAAACCCGTGTCCCCTGCACTGGCAGGAGGATTCTTAACCACTGCGCTATCAGGGAAGTCCCCAAACTGTTATATACAGAATGGATAAACCGTAGAGTGCACAGAACTATATTCAATATCCTGTGGTAAACCATAAGAGAAAAAAGTATGAAAAACAATGTGTATATATATGTATAACTGAATCACTTTGCTGTACAGCAGAAATTAACACACCATTGTAAGTCAACTATACTTCAATAAAATAAATTAAAAAAAAAAATAGGTTACTCAGACTCAGAGGTTCAATGACTCTGTCATGTACTCAGAAATATATTTGGTCTTTGTCCATAGTTCCTGGCTCAGATTTCATAAGTCCCTGGAGTGGCTGCTCACCAGAAAGACTAAGTGATTAGAGGGCGAGGACTTTCAGCCTCACCCACCATCCTCCAGGGAGTGAAGGGGGGCTGGAGATTGCGTGCAATCACAGGCCAACGACTTCATCAGTCAAGTCTACATAATTAAACGTGGATAAAAACTGTGGACATTGAGGCTGGGGAAAGCATCCAGGGTGGCGACCATCTCTATCTCCTGGGAGGGTGGTGCACCCTGACTCCATGGGGACAGAAGTTCCTGTGCTCAGGACCCACCCAGACCTCGCCCTGTGTACCTCTTCATCTGGTTGTTCATTTGTATCCTTTATAATAAAATAGTAATTGTCAATATAGCACTTTCCTGAGTTCGGTGAATAATTCTAATTAATTATCAAACCTGTGGGCGTTGTGGGAAGCATCGAATTTGTAACTGGCTCAACAGAAGTGCAGGTGGGTTTATGGCTGGTGTCTGATGAAGTGGGGCCACTCTTGTGAAGCACTCTGCTCTCAACTTGTGGCGTCCGTGCTCACCCCAGGTAGTTAGTGTCAGAACTGAATTGTATTTTAGGACACCACTTGGTATTGGAGGATTGGTGCTGGAACATGTCAGCTAAGGCCCCAGACATCGTAGAACAAAGACAAGCTGTCCCCAGGCCGCTCTTTCCAAATTCTGACCCAGAGAATCTGCAAGCATAATAAAGTGGCTGTGGTTTCACGTCACTTACTTTGGGTTGGTTTATTTCACAGTCATAGATAAATGGACCCATGTGGTCCACCTTGAGAGTTGTTAAGGACCAGAAATAACATAAGGAAATCACCTCATTTGGGGCCTGACATAAAGCAGATGTCAGAAATGATAACTCTTTATTTTTCTTAAGATTTATTTATTAATTTATTTTTGGCTGTGTCAGGTCTTAGTTGAGGCACACAGGATCTTCGTTGAGGCATGCAGAATCTTCGTTGAGACATGCGGGATCTTTTGTTGCGGCACGAGGGCTTCTCTCTAGTTGTGGCGTGAGGGCTTCTCTTCTAGTTGTGGCGTGCAGGCTCCAGGGTGCGTGGGCTCTGTAGTTGTGGTGCAAGGGCTTAGGTGCCCCGAGGCATGTGGGATCTTAGTTCCCTGACCAGGGATCGAACCCATGTCCCCGGCATTGGAAGGTGGATTCTTTACCACTGGACCACCAGGAAGTCCCGGTAACTCATCATAATTTAAAATGTGAGAGGATTGTGGGAATTCCCTGGCGGTCCAGTGGTTGGGACTTGGTGCTCTCACTGCCAGGGTCCCAGGTTCGATCCCTCGTCGGGAAACTAGGATCCTGTGGCCAATAAATAAATAAACAAACAAATAAATAAATAGTGAGAGGATTGTAACCAACTAGCTGTATTTTGCCCCATCAACCTTTACTCCTCTCCCCACTGTCCGCCACACTTCCAGGAAATCTCAGAGTCAACCCCGTGTAGCAGAGACCCTCCTCCCCAAGCTCCAATCACTTTCTTCTACCTGGAGGTGATGAGGATGTTTTTAGGTGCCAGTGTAGGGTCTGGAGCCAGCACCCTTTTGCAAGGCAAGCCCTTTTGCCAGCCTTTTTCATCTTTTGCCTTTTGGAAGCCAAGGTTCGTTTTGATCTGGGGTTGACCCTAAGACTATTCGGCCAGGCGTTCTGTGTACCCAGGCTCAACAGAGTCCTGCAAAGTTTGGGCGGGGGCGGGTGGTGGGGGGCAGTGGGGAGCAGGTGAGGAATCTGCTCAGCCTCTGTTGGGAACGTAAATGGCTTATCTGTGAGCTCCCTCTGCCCTCTGTTTGCCACAGCCAGTGGAATCCTGCCATGGACTCACATCATTCCTCTCCGTGTTCTGACTTGCCAAGGATGCAGAACAAATGCAGGTTCTCCACCCACTCTTTGGGGCTATTAGGTAGACAAGGCCCCACCCACTCACTCTATTGTGTCTCCTGCCAAGCAGCTCTCCCTCCCTCCCTCTGACGTTTTTTCTCTTTAAGTTGAATTGTGAATCAGATGCAGTAACAAGGAGACCTGGATTCCAAGATCAAACAAACCAAAGCAAAGTTCGTAACCATGGAAATGAACCTTTGCGTTAGATGCTCACTGCCTTCAGATGAATAAAGCCCAGGAGCTTCCTCTGATGTTCCTGCTTACAGCCGTTGTGGGAAAGTTATCTAGTGTGCCTTATGGCTAGGCAAGTTATGTTAGGGCTGGACTCGGCAGAAGAAAAGCCAGGCACTGCCCCATGTTCTACGATGCGCGCTGAAATGCTGAAAGGTATTCTGGACTGGGAATATTGTGCTGCTCCGCAGTTCAAGTCAATACACTTTCATGTGTGCCCACCAGGGGTCAGCACTTAGTAAGCACGTGCCATGAGCCACGCACAGTGCTGAATATCTGCATTAATAATTTTTTTCCTCAAAACAACCACATGGCGTAAATATTCTTATGGTTCCCATTCTACAGATGAGCAAATAGAGGCTTAGGGGGGTTAATATCCAGGGTCATAGAGCCAAAACAAGGCAAAGCTGGGATTTGCACCCAGTCTGTCCAATATGAAAGTCTAGCCTCCCAATTACCAACCTGTACCATATCCTCTGCTATAAACGCCAGGCACTGGCCCTGCTGCCTGGGGTACACAGAAGATAAAACCCATTACACTGCATGGACCTTTACTGAGACCCTATTCCATATGATGGACTGTGTCACGTGCTATGGAGAATAAAAACTAAGACATAAGAAGATAGCTCATTGCGTAGTAAAGAAAGGAACAGCAGGGCTTCCCTGGTGGCGCAGTGGTTGAGAGTCCGCCTGCCAATGCAGGGGACGCGGGTTCGTGCCCCGGTCCGGGAAGATCCCACATGCCGCGGAGCGGCTGGGCCCGTGAGCCATGGCCGCTGAGCCTGCGCATCCGGAGCCTGTGCTCCGCAACGGGAGAGGCCACAGCAGTGAGAGGCCCGTGTACCGCAAAAAAAAAAAAAAAAAAAAAAAGATTGACTCTGCCCAAGGGAGGGGTGGAGAGAGAGTGGAAGCTGGAGACGTGGGATGAGACCAGATGTTGAGCAGGAAGCAGGTCTCATATGATCTGCTAAGGAGTTTCAGCCTCATAAAAGGGGATGCAGAGCTCCTGAAGGCTTTGAAGCAGGAGAGTTCCTTTGTTTGCACATACTTATTGAATGCTTGCTGTAGGCTAGGTACTGTGCAAGATGCAGGAGAAATGTTCCAGGCAGGAACGCTTTCCTTCAAGTGGCAAAACACCTGACTGGCAGTGACTTAAACCACAAGTACATGTATTGTTCATCTAACAAGGACACTGGTGTCTTCAAGGATCCAGGTTTTTTCAACTTTTCTCGTTTGTTGCCTCGTGGTCTTGAATGGTGACACCACTGACCAAGACAGGTGTTATGGGCTGAATTGTGTCCCCTCAACATTCATAGGCCAGAGTTCTAACCCCTAGTGCCTCCGAATGTGACTGTCTATGGAGAAGGAGCCTTGAAAGAGGCGATTAAGGTAAAATGAAGTCATATGTGTGGGCCCTGATCCAAGATAACTCGTGTCCTTATAAGAAGAGGAGATTAGGACACACAGACACACCGAGAAGCAGCAGGGATGCATGTATACAAAAGAAAGACCACGTGAGGACACAGCAAGGCGGCCATCTACAAGCCAAGGAGAGAGACTTCAGAAGAAACCAAACCTGCCGACACCTTGATCTCGGACTTTAGCCTCCAGAACTGTGAGAAAATAAGTTTCTGTAGTTGAAGGCATCCAGTCTGTGGCAGCCCCAGCAAACTAATACAACATGGGATACGGGGGAAGAAGAGGCTGGGGGTGGGCAGGAGGGAGGAGAGCCGGGTCTCCACACACTGATTCAAGCTGCCCCCTCACACAGGAGTGCCCTCCTGTCCCCCACCAGCCAGGCTCAGCCAAGTCCCCTCAGGCCCCCAAGTCACACCGTATCCTCTTAGAGACCTCAGTCTCCCTGGGACTCGTATTTTAGGGCAGAAGTTTCCCCCCAGCCCCCCCTCGACCATGAACTCCTTGTTTGGTTTTGAACATTTCACGTGGTTGTTTGAAGGGAGAAAGATTTGCTGTTCCTTCTTTTACTACGTGATGAATTATCTTCTTGTGTTGTCATCCTTTTTCATTCACCAGGGCACCTGCACATAGCGCCTCACACAGAATAGAGTCTCAGTCTCTGTTAAAGGTCTCTGGCGTGTAACAGAATAAAGTGTGAAATGGGGAACCTAGTAAAGTGCAGAAGATACTGTAGGGTCACCAACGGCTTTGCGATAAAATAGCTCAGTCTCTGAGGGAATCCTGAGAGATCTGGGGTGGCCCACATTCCTCACCCCTCTGTGCAGGGCATTTATCAGGAGAGTAGGCAAGGGGTGTGTGTGTGTGTGTGCGTGCGTGTGTGTGTGTGTGCAATGAGGCTGTCAGCGGGGATGTGGGGGGACAGATGGCCGGCCTGGGGTGGAGGCTGATTTCTCTCCCCCTCCTTCAGGGCCCTTGCAGGTTTCCAGGTGCGAGACTGGCTGAAATAGGCTGAGAAACACTAGGATTTTTTTGTTTATTTTTTTAACGACACCAAGATTAAGCAGTGGGCCTTGAGGAGAAGAAGAAAAATTGGCATTTCAATGCTTATGAGTAAGACGAGAGAAGCAGAGATCAGCTAACACCACGGATGACACCTGGATTTAAGAAGGCGTTAAAGGAAAAATTACTCCAATGAGGAGCCACAGGGGAGACAGATGGGGTTCAACTCCAAGCACAACAGGGACAAAGGGGGGATTTATAGCCAAGGAGCAGGGTGACCAGGCCAGTGCGTGGAAAATTACTGAGAGGAAACATCAGGGTAGAGGGATCCTTGCTAAACTGACTGAACAGCGTTCTTGCTAAAGGCAGGGCGAGGACTTACACATGAAAGTTTGGAGATGAGGAAATTGATCAGATATCAAGGGTGAGGGACTCTCTTTAAAGTGACGTAGTAGAAGTGAAGTGAGTCAGAAAGAGAAAGACAAATACCATATGATATCACTTATATGTGGAATCAAAAATAGGACATAAATGAACTTATCTATGAAACAGAAGCAGACACACATAGACACGGAGAACAGACTGGTGGTTGCCAGGGGGAGGGATGGAGTGGGAGGCTGGGGTCAGCAGATGTAAGCTATTATATATAGAATGGACAAACAACAAGGTCCTACTGTGCAGCACAGGGAACTATATTCACTATCCTGTGATAAACCATAATGGAAAAGAATATTAAAAAAAGAATATATATATGTATGTGTATATATATGTGTGTGTATATATATATGTGTGTGTGTTTATATATATATAAAACCAAATCACTTTGCTGTACAGCAGAAATTAACACAACACTGTAAATCAACTATACTTCAATTAAACAAATAAATACAGTTACTTAGTAGGATTCTTTCTAAAACTGAGGGGCTGGGGGGGCCCAAGGTGAACGCCTAGTCGAGAAGAGAGCATCTTGTCAACACAGCCCCACTGAGAAGCACATAAAACACAGGGTGGGAACTGGAGGGCTAAATATAGGCAGAATGCAAATATAAACAGTGTTGTGTAATACCTGTAACTATGTATAATATTTTATACATTATTTATAGATGAAGTTTTATATATACTGTAATATTTGTAACAATTATTTTTCTTTTCTCTACGTAGATTTGATAGAGGAGAGCTCAGCAGAAACCGTATTTAAATTTTCAATCTCTTATTTCCTGAGAAGTTAACATTTTGAAGAATACTGATGAAATCTCATGATACCACATCCATGATTTAGACAGTTTGGGCCCAAAATTTTCTGAAAGATTATACAACTATGGTTGTGAAATCAATCTCATTAATCTTTGATAAACTGTGGCGAAAGAAAGAAGCACTAAAAGGTCAGATTTGGGCAAAGTTTTTCCCAGTTATCCATACAGTCTGGTTCCATTCCTAGAACACTCAATAGTTCAACAATGTGACTTAGGAATACACAGAAAATTGCTGGAACTATGAAGAAAACAGGGGAGTAAATTCCACTAAAGCCAGAAAAGAGGTTCCCCAAGGGGAAGGAGGGGATTCCTCTTGGGAGAGACACATAGTGGGTTTCTGGGATTCTCCTGACATTCAGCTTACTGATTGTGGGTAGTTCCAGGAATTTTCGATCTGTAGTTATTTATCAATCAGTATTTATATTTTATGCCCTTTTCTGTACGTGTATTATACCACACACTTAAAAGTTTAAAAAAAGTTTATCTTAATTTTCAAGAAAGGAAAAATTAAAGAGGAGGCTTTCAGAAATTACATACCAAAATAATTCCTGAAAAAAAATTCTAGAACAAGTAACTGAGGACGTGGAAAGAAAGTGGTGATGCTAGGAGCTTGCACTGGTTCTTTTAGAACAAGCTGAGCCCGAAACATCTGAATTTTGTCTTTGTATGGAGTTACTAGACTAGTGGGTCATAGATTGTAGAAAGCATTCGACAAGATCTTTCATGATACCCTTGTGGACCACACAGAAATGTGGGTTGGACCAAAGAAAGCTTATCTGAAGGATACTGAGGTTGGCTTGCTGTGGATGCAAATGTTTTGATACTTTCCGGGTAGAGAGGTGAGTTCTAAGCAGTGTTATGCCACTAAATGCTTAACAACTGGCTTTCTGAGGGAAAAAGTCCTGATTTGTAGTGTTTGCCAATTTCTGTGGTGTAAATACTCCCACTGTGACTTATTTCAAGTCTGTGTTTGACAACCAACTTGCAAAATTTTTGAAAATGTTGCTGGCCAATCTAAGCTGGCTTCACTACACTGCTGGGTCTATGTCTTCTCTTTTGGATCTAGACAGGTTTGATTAAGATGTAGAAAACAAAATTACGGTTACTGGGGGGTGGGGAGGCGGGGGGAGAGGGATAAATTGGGAGACTGGGATAGAAATATACACACTACTATATATAAAATAGATAACTAATAAGGACCTACTACTGTATAGCACAGGGAACTCTTCTCAGTACTCTGTAGTGATCTCTAAGGGAAAAGAATCTAAAAAAGAGTGGATATAGGTATATGTATAACTGATACACTTTGCTGTACAGCAGAAAGTAATGCAATATTGTAAATGAACTATACTCTGAAAAAAAAAAAGGAGTCCAATGCAAGTGACTCTCTGGAATTGCAAAACCTAGTCATAAAGGCTGCGCAATTTCTGCTCTGATGCTGGAACACTCTCTGGGAACACCTTCTGGGAGCTCCAAGCTGCCATGTAAGAAGTTTGACCACTTGAGAGCGCCTTGCTGGAAAGGCCACGTGTAGAATCCCCCAGCTGAACTCAGCCTCCCAGCCATCCCCACCGACATGCCAGATATGTGAGGGAAGCTGTTTTGGACTCTTTGCACAGACTCAGCTACCAAGTGACCCCCATCAGTATCACCCAGCTGAGCCCCACCCAAATGCCTGACTTCCAGTCATGAGATTTAATAAAATGCTTGCTTTAAGCCACGACGTTTTGGGGTAGTTGTTCTGCAGCAATAGATCATTGAAATACTTCCCACACCCATTTCCACCCCTTTCTCGACTTGAGGCTGGACAGTGGGACACTAATTCCCAGCCTCCCTTGCATCTAAATGGCCACGTGAGAGTTCTGGTCAAGGAGATGTAGGCAGAAACCCCTGAAGAGGTTTTCACTTCCTGAATTAAAAAGGCAAACGCTTAAGAGGAGAAGCCTCTGTGCCATGCCTCATTCTTCCCAGCGGGAATGCGGATATGATGGTGTGAGATTCTGCAGCTATCCTGTGTCAGGAGGACAAAGCTGGCCTGTAAAGAGAGTGGGAAAGGGAGAGAGAAGGGCAGAAGTCCTTTATCTGCCTCTGGATCTTTCATTACGTGGAAAAAGGAAAACTTACTTGCTTAAGCCATTGTTTGTGGGGATTTTTGTTATTCACAGCTGGAAGCAATTCCAATGGACGTACTTTAAAGAATGCAATTTGTAGCATGCTGGATGATTAAAACCAAAGAAGCTTAATCAGAGCTGGTTTCATGACTGTGTGATCTGTGTAGTCTTGCAGAGTTTCACACTCAGAAGGGCCCACACTTTGTTTAGTGCTCTCTGGTCTCTGTCTTGAAACTCTAAAGTTTTGAACAAGAGGCCATGTATTTTCATTTTGCACTGGACCCCACAAATTATGTAGCCAGTCCTGGGTTTAATGAGTCAGTATGACCCTAAATGACATTTGTGAATGGTCTGTCCTCAAACCTGGCCACGTAGAAGAGAACATAGAAGACATTATCAAAGTTGTAAATAGCACAACATTTGATAGATTATCAATTAGTTAGATGACAGATTTAATATTTAAAAGGAAATCTAAACTGTCACAAAGCCCAAATCAGGAAGATGACATTTATCAAGAGATAAATGAGAGATAAATGAGAAGCCTGTATTCAGAATTTTTTTTTTTAAATCCACAGGTCAGAGCTGTATATCTGGAAGGAACTCTGCTATAGGGACAGGGAATCAGGGCTGTGCCACTGCTGCTACTGTGTGTCTTAAGTGAATCATCACTTCTTTGGATCATGATATCTTTATTTGCATGGTAAGGGGTTTAGCTGGGTAACACCGGATTAATCTAATTACTGGGCTTGGTAATCTTTTGCCATATAGTGATATTTAGTAACAGCATTTCATCTGGGAAGGAGCCATGTACACATCTCCTTTAAGCCAGGTGACTTGGTGAGGATTGGTACCCACTGGCCTCACACACAGCGTATACCACACACATACACGTATATATTTATATAATAAATATAAATATTATATGTGTGTTTAATAGTTATAAATGAAATTATCATATATATAGTTATGGATCATTTGATCTTCATCCCATTTTATTGTAGTCACCCAGAACAGACCACATTATCCAAGAAGGGTTTGTAAATCATAAACTTCCAATGAGAAAAACTGATGATGTAACATTTTATGAACATTTCCCAAAACAATAAAACAGAATCCAGGTGTCCCAGGCCTGAACCACTGTTATCAAAACAGAACTTGCCTCCTCGTCGTACTGCAAGGATTAAATGAGGCGATCCAAGCAAAGTGCTCGGTGAGTTTTTACAACATATTTATTCTTCACCTAGTCACAGCCAAAACTACAGGCTAAACTCCTCTTAGGCACCAAAGATGTGAAATTCCAAGGAAACCAAATCAGCTAGAGCTAGATGTTGACGCTGCCCATCTTTGAGGGGGAAAAAACATGAAGAAGCCAAAGTGGGAGAGAAGGAAAGAGCTGCAAACGTTGTTTCCATTTCACCTTAATCTACTGCTGAGGACAAAATGGAATTTTCCCCAAATCAATGAGTCAGCAATCAACTAGGTCACCAAGACAACTGTGAGGTGGTGGTGCCACCTGCTGGTCACAATGCAACAATTCTGTGACAATTGAAGCTGGATTTCTTGGCGGGGGGGCGGTAAGGAGGAAATTAATGATTAATGTTTTCTTTGTATTCTTGTACAACCTATCTTTTCCAGAACTTGTGTGCTCAGAAGGTAGTATTAACAGTGTTCGAAACTGTAACATACAAGGCAAATTCTGAAGCCCACAAATGCTTGATTTTGCACTTACCCATGTGATAACTAGGGAAAATACAGAAACCTTCTTTGCATAAGACAGTGTGGTTGAAAGAAAATGGAGTTAGTCACCTAAGTTCAAGCCAATTCCAGTTCATTGGCTTGCTGGGTGCTGTCAGGTGAATGACTTAACTGCTCTTAGCTTTCCTCTGATATAAAAACTGAACTATTAATAGGATCTTTGAATGGGGTCTGGCTTCACCCTGGGGTGATGGCGTGTCTTGATAACTTTCCAAAGGAAGAGACAGTTTCCAGAGCCTCAACTTCCGTTTACTATCTTTTCCAAGGTTGGTCCACCTGACAACTAGGGTGGATGCAGCGCCAAGCTGGTTTTCAGTCTCCCTCCCTCTTTATAATTAATCTTCTCCCACTTTACAGAGGAAGCGTCCCTGTCACCCACCCTCAGTCTCACTAAAGTGTCCCGTCCTTCGGCACATTTTTGGTGTTCTGGGGCACCCAACAAAAGGGAAATGGCAGTATCTCTGTGGACGCAAGAGAAGTGACTGAGGACTGAGTCACGAGTCCTGATGAATCAGGTCGTTTCTCATGCATTGTTTGAAACAAAATTACAGGAGGACCTAATTGAATTGCCCATTAATACAGCGTTAGAATGAAATTTGATGAAAGATGACTAAATGATTTCTGGCATAGTATGCTGAAGAAATTTAAAGAATTGAAAGACATGGCCGTAACAAAACTCCTTCCAGACCATCTTCTGATTTATGTGAAGCCAGCCAGTTTCTCTGAGCATGTATCTTTTTTAAAAAAAAAAGTACTAGAGGGAATTTCCTGGCAGTCTAGTGGTTAGGACACTGTGCTTTCACCATTGTGGGCCCAGGTTCAATCCCTGGTCGGGGAACTAAGATCCTGCAAGCCAGGCCGCACAGCCAAAAAAATGAATGAATGAATGAATGAATAAACAAAATTAAAAAAATAAAAAGTATGAGATAATTATAGATTTACAGGAGGTTGCAAAGATAATACAGAGGTCCGACATACCCTTCAACCAGCTTCCCTCAATGGTTAATCTTCTGTAGCTGCAGTATAATATCAAAGCCAGGAAACTGATACCGGTGCAGGGTGTGTGTGAATAGCTTTTACCATTTTATCACGTGTGTAGGTTCACAGAACCACCACTACAATCAAAGTATAGAACTATGCCATCACCACAAAGATCTTCCTGGCGCTGCTCCTTTATTCTCACATCCACCCCTCCCCCCCACCATCGCTACCCCCTGGTGACCACTAATTTGTTCTCTGTCTCTGAATATTGACCTTTCAAGAGTGTTATATAAATGGCATCATACAGTATCTGACTTTTTGAGATTGGCTTTTTTGAGTCATAATGCCCTTGAAATTCATCCAAGTTGTTCCATGAATCAATTTTTTTTTATTGCTGAGTAGTTTTCCACAGTAATTTTCTATATGAAAAGTGGGGATAGAGTTGATGCCAAAGCCTGATTCATTCTAGCACTAAGTTATTTTTGTTACCAACAAGATAAACTCAGTGTCACCAAAAAATCATCCATCTCATTAAGATACATATTTCTAATAAAGTTACTTTTTATGTTTTATAATTGTCAGTATATTTGTTGTTTTAATTGATTGTATACTACTGATCACTGTAATTGTACAGTAATACAAATGAAAGAAAATTTACACCTTACAGCCTTATGATCATAGGAAACTGAAAATATGTAAATGTATACAATTTTGTTGGAGAGAAATGATGGGTGATCAACAAAAGCTCTTCTAACATATATTTGGGTAGAACTCCATAGATATGTGGAACAGAAACACAAGTTGAAGGAGGAAAGGAATGATGCGAAATTTCTGACCGTTAAAAGGGTTTGTTCACTATTTTGTAAATGGATCATGATGGGCATTAAATCACTGGGGTATTAAGGTGCCACAACATGCATTTAAAAGTGATCTGAGATTAAAAAAAAGTGATCTGAGAGATTTTATTTGTTTGTTTGTTTGCGGTAAGGACACTTATCATGAGATCTACCCTCTTAACAAATTTTTATGTGTACAACACAGAACAGTTAACCATAAGCACAATGTTGCAGGGCAGGCAGATCTCCAGGATGTATTCATCTTGCGTAAGTAGAACTTCATAACTGAAAAAGTGATGTACGAGTTTTATTTGAAAATGTCAATACCTACAGTATGGGAGTAATTACGTCCTTTGCAGCAACTTAAACTTATCGTGAAGAATGATTTTTTAAATGTTAAAACTAAAAAGCATATGGGGGAACACCACTTTTTGAAAATTCTTCCGTGACATATGTGGTGTTTATTCACTACCGTTCTTAAGTGATTTTGGCAAAGCGATTTTGAAAATTTATGAGGTAATGAAATGAATGTAACATGAACGGGGTGGCCCTGTTACGTAAGAGTGTTCCCATAAATGTTCATTGGTATCCTGTTAAGAAATCAATCCATGCTAGTCAGGATAATTTCAGTGAGAGTAAACAAAATCTGACTCACACTGGATTAAGCAGAAAAGAGAATTTATTGGCCTAAAACTAAAAGGGTGGGATGGCTGGATCCATATGCTTGCTTGGTAACAGGAATCCATGTCTCTCTAGGTGTTCTGGCTCTACTTTCTTCCCTGATGGTTTTGCTTGGGGGCAGGTTTTCCTCACGGTGGCAAGATGGCTGCAGGTAGCCCTGGACTCCCATCCTCCCAAATAAGCAACCCCGGTGGGAAGAAAACTTCTCTTTCCCAATAGGTTCAGTGAAATGACAGGAATTGAGTTTTACTGGTCTGGCATGGATCATGTGCCCATCCCTGAGCCCATGACTGTGGCCATAGAAATGGAATGCCCTGATTGGCAAGGTCTGGGTCATGTGCCCATCTCTGAACCTGGGGAATGGGTCAGCCCCACTCAATCCACAGTCAGGGAGAGTGAAGGAGTTGAGGAAGATCAGAATTCTACCAGAAGAGAGTATGGACAAGAGAGGAGCCAGAATGATAGAAGGCTGTTGTATCACCTGCCAGCCAGCAGGAATTCGCTGAGTTGTAGGGGTTACAGAAATATAAAAGTCATAGATCTATGTTCATTATTAATGGATGTGCTCTGAACTTACTAATATCAGTAAAATGCTCAGAATAGTGTCTAGTACAAAGCAAGTACAGGTTAACTAGTGTCCTAGGTCAGGTTCCTCAGCAGCAGAGCCTGAGAGGGATTCTTGTTCTAGGATTTACTGGGGGGGTGGCTCTCAGGGAAGGGGATGAGGACAGCAGGATGGGGTAGGAAGATAGTAGACTAAGCAAAGGTGCGGTTGTAGCTGGAGACTAACTTCACGTTGATCCCACAGGAAGCTCTGGCATGAGCGGCTCCACAGAGCTGGTTCCACTTAGAGCAGGGGGGCTGGCCTGTGTCTGCCTGTTCAGGGGGTCACCAGCTGTGGGCTGCAGGGGTGGGCTGAGGGAGCATAGCTTCCCAGGCCCTGTGCCCTGTGCACTTCTCTGGAGAAAGGGTAGCTGTGATCCGTGATCAACACAGCATGACTGACCTAGTCAAGGGAATCTGGGCAGGAGGTCAGCAGCATCTGTACAGTTCCCGTCTTTATTTTTACTGAGGGCACAGAAATAAAGATAAATAATGACGAGGTCCTGTATTCCATATAGGAAGTTCATTTCCACTTGGGCAAAATGAAAGGAGAAATAGTTCTCCCACGGAGCACTCCTGACCATCAAGGCAGAGCGGTCTCAGAGACAGAGAGCTCAGCAGGCCAGTTAGAGGGCCCGGAGAAGGTTCTGGAAAAAAAAAAAATGGAACTTGAGCTGTCACTCCAAGGGTAGGGAAAGCTCTGGATAATAGAGAAGAGAGAAGAAAAGATGGGTGACAGGGTCAGCGCTTTCCCGCAGTTTATACTTAATTGGTGGAACACTGACAGGAGATGGACGGGGGCCAGGGGCGTCCATGCATATGAGGGAGTCCAGGGAGTAGAAAGGAGGGTCTCCAGATAGGCAGAGAGGATCCTGTAACACAGTCACCCGCAACTTCCTGGCAGTGATCCTCTGAGCGGCACATTTGTTAGCACTGTGTCACAGGTGAGAATGTTGGGGCACAGAGAGGTTAAACTATTGCCCAAAGGTGCACAGCTGGAGCCCAGGCCATCTGGCTCTAAAGTTGGCACTCTGATCCTCCATGCTGTATTGCCCACCTTGACGATGGCAGGGGAAGTGGAAGAGCGTGGCCCAGGCTTGGTGGCCGCTGAGTT
Source organism: Globicephala melas (assembly GCF_963455315.2). NCBI lineage: Eukaryota > Metazoa > Chordata > Mammalia > Artiodactyla > Delphinidae > Globicephala > Globicephala melas. Next base: position 13,167,525 of record NC_083317.1, on the reverse strand, counting down.
TTGGGCAGAGGGCGTCAGGGTGAGCTGGAAGGCACAGCCCCACCTGGGAGGGTCACAGGCATGGCCAAAATCTCAGCTCAGGCTTCTGCAGCCCTGCTCCAGCCTGTGGGATGAAACGCCAATTGGGCAACTGGGTTGGCATAGTGAGGACCCGAGTGGAGGAGAGGGAGAAGGGAAGGCTGGGAAGACAGGGCTTGGGAAGAAGGGAAAGCCAGGGGCCAGGAATGCGAGAGAACAAAGGGCTTCAGGGGGGATGGTCAATCGGGTACCACAGAGGGAAGCCAGGTTCAGTGATTGGGACCAGGGATCCAAGGTAGAGGCCCCGCATGGGAGCCCGGGCGCTGGAGCAAGGCAGGGCCCACTCTGGGGCTGCTCCTGCCCCGAAGACAGGATTTGGCTGCACATCCACTTTGGAAGCATCTGGGGAGGTTTTGTTTTAATTCTTTACGTGTATGTGGTAAAATATCCATTTTATAAAATTTACCATTTTAACACAGTTTTTAAAAAAATTTATTTGGCTGCGTTGGGTCTTAGTTGTGGTGCATGGGCTTCTCTCTAGTTGTGGCACACAGGCTTTCTAGTTGCGGCACGTGGCCTCTCTAGTTGTGGCGCGTGCAGGCTCTAGAGCGCGCAGGCTTCTTAGTTGCCACATGGCATGTGGGATCATAGTTCCCCGACCAGGGATCGAACCTGCATCCCCTGCATTGGAAGGTGGATTCCTAATCACTGGCCCAACAGGGAAGTTCCTTATTTTTTTTTTATTTTAACAATTTTTTTTTTTTTTTTTGCAGTACGTGGGCCTCTCACTGCTGTGGCCTCTCCCGTTGCGGAGCACAGGCTCCGGACGCGCAGGCTCAGCGGCCATGGCTCACGGGCCCAGCCGCTCCGCGGCATGCAGGATCTTCCCAGACTGGGGCACGAACCCGTGTCCCCTGCATCGGCAGGCGGACTCTCAACCACTGTGCCACCAGGGAAGCCCTATTTTAACAATTTTTAAATGTACAATTTAATGGCATTAAGTACATTCATTTTGTTGTACAACCGTCACCACCATCCATCTCTAGAACTTTTCATCATCCTAAACTGAAACTCTATACTCATTAAATGATAACTCCCCAGTCACCTGTCCCCTCAGCCCCCAGTAATCTCTGCTTTACTTTCTGTGTCTATGAATTTGCTCATTCTAGGTACCATGTATAAGTGGCCTCAGACCGTTTTGGTCCCTTTGTGACTGGATCATTTCACTTAGCATAACGCCGTCAAGGCTCATCAGTGTTGTAGCATGTAGTGTAAATACCCACATTAAGCTTTGGATTGTTGAGGGATCAACTTTAAAAGACATCATTTTGAATAAGCACGTTGCCCGCTGTGCGACACAGCTATTAGTTAAACAACCAGCTAAGGAACTAGGCCTCCCCCACCCATGCAGGTCCCCTTTGAGAAAGCCCTGGACAACCTAGGTAACTGACTGCTTTGGTGACCTGCCTCCACGTTCCCAGGTCCTGATTCCTGCTCTAATGCTTCAAATTAACCAACAAGGGACTTGCCTGGTGGCACAGTGGTTAAGAATCCGCCTGCCAATGCAGGGGACGTGGGTTCGAGCCCTGGTCCAGGGGGATCCCACATGCCGCGGAGCAACTAAGCCTGTGCACCACAACTACTGAGCCTGTGCCCTGGAGGCTGCGAACCGCAACTACTGAGCCCGCATGCCGCAACTACTGAAGCCCTCGTGCCTAGAGACCGTGCTCCGCAACAAAGAGAAGCCACCGCAGTGAGAAGCCCACACACCACAACAAAGAGTAGCCCCCTCACCACAACTAGAGAAAGCCCGCGAGCAGCAACGAAGACCCAGCACAGCCAAAAATAAATAAATTTATTAAAAAAAAAATAACCAACAATGAGTGAACCTGCAAAACCCTAGACACCCCATCCTCAGACCCCAGTAAAGGCAGAGCCCCAGGTCTGCCCTCATGCTCTCTCGTTCTCTCTCAAGCCACGAGCTTGCTGTATGGGCTTTGGTGGATGAACCCTCCAGGACCTGTGAGTGATAAATTCTGGCTTTGGTCCCAGTGAGGAAGTGTTTGTGTGGCGAGCACCTGCGTGCATTCCTAGCCCACAGCATTACCATCAGTAGGCTGGGACCGACACAACATAGCACGTATCAAGATTTTCTTCCTTTTTAAGGTTGACGAATATTCCATTATATGGACATAGCATCTGTTTTTCTATCTATTCATCTGCTGATTCATCTGCTGATGGACTTACGGGTTGTTCCTACCTTCAGCTGTTGTGAATAACGTTGCTATGAAGACTGCGGTACAGGCATCCGTTTGAGCCCTTGCTTTCAGTTCCTTTGGGTACACACGCAGGAGTGGGACTGTTCCCAGTGAACTTAAGGTTCTTGCCTCCTCACGAAAGAATTCGGAGATGAAGTGATAAGTCAGAAGTAGATTTATTTAGAGCGAAACATTCCACAGACAGAGTGTGGGTCATCTCAGAAGGCAAGATGGCCCCCAAAATATGGCACGGTTAACTTCTTTTCTTTCTTCTTTTTTAAAGACATTTATTTATTTGGCTGTGCCAGGTCTTAGTTGCATCACGCGGGATCTTCGTCGCTGTGTGTGGGATCTTTAGCTGCGGCATGCGGTATATTTTAGTTGCGGCATGCATGCAGGATCTAGTTCCCTGACCAGGGATCGAACCCGGGCCCCTTATATTGGGAGCATGGAGTCTAAACGGCTGGACCACCAGGGAAGTCCCGGTGTGGTTAGTTTTTATGGGCTGGGTAATTTCATAGGCTAATGAGCAGAAGGATTATTCCAACTATTTGGGGGAAGGGGTGGAGATTTCCAGGAATTGGGCCACCACCTGCCTTTTGGCCTTTTATGGTTAGCCTCAGCACTGTTGTGGCGCTGGTGGGTATGTCATTTAGCTAATGTATTAAAACGAGCATATAATGAGGTTCAAGGTCCACTAGAAGTCAAGTCTTCCGCCATCTTGGACCTAGTTGGTTCTAACCCGTTTTTGTCATGTCCTATGGCTATGTCATTCTTCTAAAGGTTGTGCCCTGCCCCTTCCCCTCGTGTGTCAGAACTGCTGGATCATATGGTAATTCTGTGTTAAACTGTTTTCCACAGGAGCTGCTCCATTTTACACCTGCATCAGCAATGCGCGAGGGTTCCAGTTTCTCCACACTCTCAAGGACACTCGCTGTTCCCCGTGGGGAGGTTTTTGAGCTCTCCGGGCCACACACACTTCAAGGAGATGGTGAATTCCTTGCTTAGTTACTCTCTCTCTTTCCCCATCCTATTTTTCCCTCTCCCCTTCTCCTGAGAGCCTCCCCTCGTGAAGGCTGCATGAGTGATTGTGGTGTGTAGGCAGAATAAAGAAGCACGACCACAGCTCTTCTTAGTGACACTGGCCCCCAAGGCACAAGTCCACCCTCTACCCCTCACAAACATCCCTTCAAGGACACTGACACTGGGAGATTAACACCTTCTCAGGAAATACTGGTGTTTCTTGGTTAGTAAGTGCAGGTGACAATCCACTTTAACCAGATTTGTTGGGGGAAGGAGGGATGCTTCCTAAGACACTAATTGTAGGGGCTTGAAGCGTGTGATACAATTACAAGGCTGTGTGGGTTATTCTCCATCTGCCCCTCTAGACCCATCCCCATTCTCTGCCCTTCTCAGCCCCTGTCTGTGCCCTGGGGGCTGACCCTGGTGGATGTACTATCTGAGTTTCCGTTCCCTCTGGCTTGGCCAATGAGAGGAATCAAGAAGAGATCAGAGGGAACTCCCTGGCAGTCCAGGGCTTAGGACTCGGTGCTTTCACCACCGGGGCCCAAGTTCAATCCCTGGTCAGGGAACTAAGATCCCATACGTAAGCCAGGTAGTGAGGCCAAAAAGAGAAAAAAGGAGAGAGATCAGAGAGCGGGAGGAGACAGAAGCCAGGGTATTTCTTCCCTGTACTTCCTGCCCCACCTCCCCTCCCCAGTCCCACTTCCTGCAGCAGGTCTGGCTTCTCCTCTCTGGATCCAACTCTCACAAGGCTCAGTAACACTGTTCCTTTCCCTTGTCTCTACTATTGCTATTGGTCTCTAAGGTCCCTCCACCCTTCTTTGTATCCAATAACCCTGCAGCTACTGGGGAAACCAACGCTTTGTTAACTTCTTTCCAGAATTCCATGTATCTTCAGTTACCTGCTGGGACTCCGACTAGACAGACATCCAGAATTATGACCACGTAAGAAAGCTCTGCCCCTGTGCAAGGGCAGGAAAGAGTCACAGAATGGTGGTATCATTTCTCTGCCTTTTACTACTCATTAATATGCTGTAATACTGTTGATGCCAATAGCTTCCAGGAGAGAAAACGGATCCCTGTGGATCCGAGAGGGGGCTTGACTCTGCATGTGCCTACGCCATGCATTCATTCTTCTCTCCATCTGCCGGCACAACAGGAGATGGATTCAGAGGAAGATGGTGAGTATGGCGGGGAAATACATCAACATGAGACAAATTCCTCTGATGTCAGGACAAAGGTGGAATCAACCTTTTATTTGTTGCTGCGAGTTCCTGGCTTGGTGTGAAATACTTGTGATCTAGGAAGTATGGCCAGGCTGATTCCACCATGATATCACAGCAAGTTAAATAAATATATTTATATAAATTAGTAATATATTAAATAAATAAACAAATTTGATTTGTTTAATGCCCATCTGCTCCACATTCTGCTCAGCTGTTGTTGGTAATTTATAAATAGACAATACAGTTCTCCCTACATTTTTCCATTCTTCAAAGGATCGAATTTGTTTAATAGGGTTGATTACGGGGTTTCTCAGCAGCCCCTTCGCCCCCTCCCCGGAAGGCTCCACGCAGGATGGTCTCAGGACCCCCTCCTCAGGAGGCACTCCCTGGCCTGTCTGGCAGAAGCTCCTTCCCTGGGGCTTTCTGACTCTGCAGCCCAGAAACTTCAGCTTCTGTAAGGAAGTGTCAGCAAACATCACATGCTTTGGTTCTGCTGAGAATTCTCCTGGGGCCTTCCTCCAATTGCACTTCTGCTCCCCCTTCTAAAGGTACAGCAATTGTCCATGCAGAGTTCCAAGGACTATGTCTTGATGACCCTAAGGGAAAGGAATTGGTATTTTTCCTCCATCTTCTGGATTCCAGTTTTATATGTCAAAAAGGAATTATTGCTCTTGATGACAAAGACAATGGAATGAAGTCAATGAAGGGATTAACTGGGATTTTGTCCATTCAGTGGATTTCCTTCGAGGCATTGTGATGGTTAATTTCATGTGTCCGCTTGGCTGTGGTACCAGTTGCTTGGTCAACCACCAGGCTAGATGTTGCTGTGAAGGTATTTTTTTTAGATGTGGTTAATATTTAAATAAGTAGACTTTGAGTAAAATACATTACCCTGCACAAGTGGATGACCCTCAATCAACCAGTCGAAGAGCTTAAGAGAAAAGATCGAGGTCTCCAGAACAGGAAGGAATTCTGCCTCCAACCTGATTTCAGACTCAAGGCTGCAGCATTAACTCTTTCCTGGGTCTTTAGCCTGCCCGCCTGCCCTGTGTATTTAGGACTTGCCAGCCCCCATAATCAAATGAGCCAATTTCTGGCCAAAAGTTACACGAAGAGATGCTCAACATCGCTAATTATTAGAGAAAAGCAAATCAAAACTACAATGAGGTATCACGTCACACTAGTCAGAATGGCCATCATCAAAAAGTCTACAAATAACAAATGCTGGAGAGGGTGTGGACAAAAGGGAACCCTCCTACGCTGCTGGTGGGAATGTAAATTGATACAGCCACTATGGAGAACAGTACGGAGGTTTCTTAAAAAACTAAACACAGAGAGGGGGCCTTCAAGATGGCAGAGTAAGACGTGGAGATCACCTTCCTCCCCACAAATACATCAAAAATACAACTACATGTGGAACAACTCCTACAGAACACCTACTGAACGCTGGCAGAAGACCTCAGACTTCCCCAAAGGCAAGAAACTCCCCATGTACCTGGGTAGGGCAAAAGAAAAAAGAAAAAACAGAGACAAAAGAATAGGGATGGGACCTGCACCTCTGGGAAGGAGCTGAGAAGGAGGAAAAGTTTCCACACACTAGAAGCCCCTTCACTGGTGGAGACGGGGGGTGGGCGGGGGGTAGGGGGAAGTTTTGGAGCTACAGAGGAGAGCGCAGCAACAGAGGTGCAGAGGGCAAAGCGGAGAGATTCCCGCACAGAGGATCGGTGCCAACCAGCACTCACCAGCCCGAGACGCTTGTCTGCTCAACCGCTGGGAGGGGCGCGTGCTGGGAGCTGAGGCTCGGGCTTCGGTCGGATTGCAGGGAGAGGACTGGGGTTGGCGGCGTGAACACAGCCTGAAGGGGGCTAGTGTGCCACAGCTAGACGGGAGGGAGTCCGGGAAAAAGTCTGGACCTGCCGAACAGGCAAGAGACCATTGTTTTGGGGTGCGTGAGGAGAGGGGATTCCTTCCCTGTGCACCCACAGAAGGCAGAGCACCACCTCAACGAGCTCCAAAGATGGGCGCGAGCCGTGGCTATCAGCGCGGACCCCAGAGACATGCATGAAACACTAAGGCTGCTGCTGCAGCCACCAAGAAGCCTGTGTGCGAGCACGGGTCACTATCCACACCCCGCTTCCGGGGAGCCTGTGCAGCCTGCCACTGCCAGGGTCCCATGATCCAGGGACAACTTCCCCGGGAGAACACACGGCGCGCCTCAGGCTGGTGCAACATCATGCTGGCCTCTGCCGCCACAGGCTCGCCCCACATCCGTACCCCTCTCTCCCCCCAGCCTGAGTGAGCCAGAGCCCCCTAATCAGCCGTTGCTTTAACCCCCTCCTGTCTGGGCGGGGAACAGATGCCTGAGGGTGACCTACATGCAGAGACGGGACCAAAACCACAGCTGAACCCCGGGAGCTGTGCAAACAAAGAAGAGAAAGGGAAATCTCTCCCAGCAGCCTCAGGAGCAGCAGATTAAACCTCGACAATCAACTTGATTTACCCTGCATCTCTGGAATACCTGAATAGACAACGAATCATCCCAAAATTGAGGCAGTGGACTTTGGGAGCAAGTGTGGACTTGGGGTTTGCTGTCTGTGACTGATTTGTTTCTGATTTTTTTGTTTATCTTAGTATAGTTTTTAGTGCTTGTTATCATTGGTGGATTTGTTTATTGGTTTGGTTGCTCTCTTCTTTTATTATTATTTTCTTAAATTTTAATAATTAAAATTTTTTTAAAATGCTTTGTTCTTTCTTTTTTTCTCCCTTTTCTTCTGAGCCATGTGGCTGACAGGGCCTTGGTGCTCCAGCCTGGTGTCAGGCCTGAGCCTCTGAGGTGAGAGAGCCAAGCTCAGGACATTGGACCACCAGAGACATCCCAGACCCATGTAATATCAATCAGCGAGAACTGTCCCAGAGAACTCTGTCTCAATGCTAAGACCCAGCTCCACCCAACAGTCAGCAAGCTACAGTGCTGGACGCCTCATGCTAATCAACTAGCAAGACAGGAACACAACCCCACCCATTATCAGAGAGGCTGCCTAAGATCATACTAAGTTCACAGACACCTGAAAACACACCACCGGACGCAGCCCTGCCCAACAGAAAGACAAGATCCAGCCCCACCCACCAGAACACAGGCACCAGTCCCCTCCACCAGAAACCGTACACAAGCCACTGAACCAACCTCACCCACTGGGGGCAGACACAAAAAACAACTGGAACTATGAAACTGCAGCCTGCAAAAAGAGGAGCCCAAACACAGTAAGTTAAACAAAATGAGAAGACAGAGAAATATACAGCAGATGAAGTAGCAAGGTAAAAACCCACCAGAACAAACAAATGAAGAGGAAATAGGCAGTGTACCTGAAAAAGAATTCAGAGTAATGGTAGTAAAGATGATCCCAAACCTTGGAAATAGAATGGAGACAATGCAAGAAACGTTTAACAAGGACCTAGAAGAACTAAAGAGCAAACAAACAATGATGAACAACACAATAAATGAAATTAAAAATTCTCTAGAAGGAATCAATATGAGAATAACTGAGGCAGAAGAATGGATAAGTGACCTGGAAGATAAAATAGTGGAAATAACTACTGCAGAGCAGAATAAACAAAAAAAGATTAAAAAAATTGAGGACAGTCTCAGAGTCTCTGGATCATTAAAGGCACCAACATTCGAATTACAGGGGTCTCGGAAGAAGAAGAGAAAAAGAAAGGGTCTGAGAAAATATTTGAAGAGATTATAGTTGAAAACTTCCCTTACACGGGAAAGGAAATAGTCAATCAAGTCCAGGAAGCGCAGAGAGTCCCATACAGGATAAATCCAAGGAGAAACATGCCAAGACATATATTAATCAAACTATCAAAAATTAACTACAAAGAAAAATTATTAAAAGCAGCAAGGGAAAAGCAACAGATAACATACAAAAGAATCCCCATAAGGTTAACAGCTGATCTTTCAGCAGAAACTCTGCAAGCCAGAAGGGAGTGGCAGGACATATTTAAAGTGATGAGAGGGAATAACCTACGACCAAGATTACTCTACCCAGCAAGGATCTCATTCAGATTCGATGGAGAAATTAAAACCTTTACAGACAAGCAAAAGTTAAGAGAATTCAGCACCAGCAAACCAGCTTTATAACAAATGCTAAAGGAACTTCTCTAGGCAGGAAACACAAGAGAAGGAAAAGACCCACAAAAACAAACCCAAAACAATTAAGAAAATGGGAATAGGAACATACATATGGATAATTACCTTAAATGTAAATGGATTAAATGCTGCAACCAAAAGACACAGACTGGGTGAATGGATACAAAAACAAGACCCATATATATGCTGTCTACAAGAGACCCACTTCAGACCTAGGGGCACATACAGACTGAAAGTGATGGGATGGAAAAAGATATTCCATGCAAATGGAAATCAAAAGAAAGCTGGAGTAGCAATTCTCATATCAGACAAAATAGACTTTAAAATAAAGATTATTACAAGAGACAAAGAAGGACACTACATAATGATCAAGGGATCAATCCAAGAAGAAGATATAACAATTGTAAATATTTATGCACCCAACATAGGAGCACCTCAACACATAAGGCAAATGCTAACAGCTATAAAAGAGGAAATTGACAGTAACACAATCATAGTAGGGGATTTTAACACCCCACTTTCACCAATGGACAGATCATCCAAAATGAAAATAAGTAAGGAAACACAAGCTTTAAATGACACATTAGATAAGATGGACTTGATATTCATAGGACATTCCATCAAAAACAACAGAATACACCTTCTTCTCAAGTGCTCATGGAACATTCTCTAGGATAGATCATATCTTGGGTCACAAATCAAGCCTTGGTAAATTTAAGAAAATTGAAATCGTATCAAGTAACTTTTCCGACCATAACGCTATGAGACTAGGTATCAATTACAGGAAACAAACTGTAAAAAATACAAACACATGGAGGCTAAACAATATGCTACTAAATAACCAAGAGATCACTGAAGAAATCAAAGAGGAAATCAAAAAATACCTACATACAAATGACAATGAAAACACTACGACCCAAAACCTATGGGATGCAGCAAAAGCAGTTCTAAGAGGGAAGTTTATAGCAATACAATCCTACCTCAAGAACCAAGAGAAATCTCAAATAAACAACCTAACCTTACATCTGAAGCAATTAGAGAAAGAAGAACAAAAAAACCCCAAAGTTACCAGAAGGAAAGAAATCATAAAAATCAGATCAGAAATAAATGAAAAAGAAATGAAGGAAACAATAGCAAAGATCAATAAAACTAACAGCTGGTTCTTTGAGAAGATAAACAAAATTGATAAACCATTAGCCAGACTCATCAGGAAAAAAAGGGAGAAGACTCAAATCAACAGAAATAGAAATGAAAAAGGAGAAGTAACAACTGACACTTCAGAAATACAAAGGATCATGAGAGATTACTACAAGCAACTCTATGCCAATAACATGGACAACCTGGAAGAAATGGGCAAATTCTTAGAAAAGCACAACCTTCTGAGACTGAACCAGGAAGAAACAGAAAATATAAACAGACTGATCACAAGCACTGAAATTGAAAAATCAGTGATTAAAAATTTAAAATCTTTAATGATAAAAAATCTTCCGACAAACAAAAGCCCAGGACCAGATGGCTTCACAGGCAAATTCTATCAGACATTTAGAGAAGAGCTAACACCTATCCTTCTCAAAATCTTCCAAAATATAGCAGAGGGAGGAACACTCCCAAACTCATTCTACAAGGCCACCATCACCCTGATACCAAAACCAGACAAAGATGTCACAAAAAAAGAATACTACAGACCAATATCATTAATGAACATAGATGCAAAAATCATCAACAAAATACTAGGAAACAGTATCCAACAGCACATTACAAGGATCATACATCATGATCAAGTGGGGTTTATCCCAGGAATGCAAGGATTCTTTAATATACACAAATGAATCAATGTGATAAACCATATTAACAAACTGAAGGATAAAAACCATATGATAATCTCAAGATGCAGAAAACGCTTTTGACAAAATTCAACACTCATTTATGATAAAAAACTCTCCAGAAAGTAGGCATATAGGGAACCTACCTCAACATAATAAAGGCCATATATGACAAACCCACAGCCAACATCATTCTCAATGGTGAAAAGCTGAAACCATTTCCTCTAAGATCAGGAACAAGACAAGGTTGCCCACTCTCACCACTATTATTCAACATAGTTTTGGAAGTTTGAGCCACAAATATCAGAGAAGAAAAAGAAATAAAAGGAACCCAAATTGGAAAAGAAGAAGTAAAGCTGTCACTGTTTGCAGATGACATGATACTATACATAGAGAATCCTAAACATGCTACCAGAAAACTACTAGAGCTAATCAGTGAATTTGGTAAAGTAGCAGGATACAAAATTAATGCACAGAAATCTCTTGCATTCCTATATGCTAATGATGAAAAATCTGAAAGAGAAATTAAGGAAACACTCCCATTTACCATTGCAACAAAAAGAATAAAATATCTAGGAATAAGCCTACCTAAGGAAACAAAAGACCTGTAGGCAGAAAACTATAAGACACTGGTGAAAGAAATTAAAGATGATACAAACAGATGGAGAGATATACCATGTTCTTGGATTGGAAGAATCAACATTGTGAAAATGATTATACTACCCAAAGCAATGTACAGATTCAGTGCAATCCCTATTAAACTACCAATGGCATTTTTCACAGAACTAGACCAAAAACTTTCACAATTTGTATGGAAACACAAAAGACACCGAATAGCCAAAGCAATCTTGAGAAAGAAGAACAGAGCTGGAGGAATCAGGCTCCCTGATTTCAGACTATACCTCAAAGTTACAGTAATCAGGACAGTATGGTACTGGCACAAAAGCAGAAATATAGATCAATGGAACAGGATAGAAAGCCCAGAGATAAACCCACGCACACATGGTCACGTTATCTTTGATAAAGAAGGCAAGAATATATAATGGAGAAAGGACAGCCTCTTCAATAAGTGGTGCTGGGTAAACTGGAGAGCTACATGTTAAAGAATGAAATTAGAATACTTCCTAACACCATACACAAAAAAAACCTCAAAATGGATTAAAGACCTAAATGTAACACTAGAAACTAAAAAACTCTTAGAAGAAAACATAGGCAGAACACCCTATGGCATAAATCACAGCAAGATCCTTTTTGACCCACCTCGTACAGAAATGGAAATAAAAACAGAAATGAACAAATGGGACCTAATGAAACTTAACACTTTTTGCACAGCAAAGGAAACTATAAACAAGATGAAAAGACAACCCTCAGAATGGGAGAAGATATTTGCAAACGAAGCCATTGACAAAGGATTAATCTCCAAAATATACAAGCAGCTCATGCAGCTCAATATCAAAAAAACAAACAACTCAATCCAAAAATGGGCAGAAGATCTAAATAGACATTTCTCCAAAGAAGACATACAGATTGCCAACAAACACATGAAAGGATGCTCAACATCCCTAATCATTAGAGAAATGGAAATCAAAACTACAATGAGGTATCACCTCACACGGGTCAGAATGGCCATCATCAAAAAATCTACAGGGAAGCAGCTGCATAGCATAGGGGGATCAGCTCTGTGCTTTGTGACCACCTAGAGGGGTAGGATAGGGAGGGTGGGAGGGAGGGAGATGCAAGAGGGAAGAGATATGGGGACATATGTATATGTATAACTGATTCACTTTGTTATAAAGCAGAAACTAACACACCACTGTAAAGCAATTATACTCCAATAAAGATGATAATAAATAAATAAATTAAATAAAATGTCTTTTAGCATTAAAAAAAAATCTACAAACAATAAATGCTGGAGAGGGTGTGGAGAAAAGGGAACCCTCTTGCACTGTTGGTGGGAATGTAAATTGATACAGCCACTATGGAGGACAGTATGGAGGTTCCTTAAAAAACTAAAAATAGGGCTTCCCTGGTGGCGCAGTGGTTGAGAGTCCACCTACCAATGCAGGGGACACGGGTTCGTGCCCCTGTCTGGGAAGATTCCACATGCCGCGGAGCGGCTAGGCCTGTGAGCCATGGCCGCTGGGCCTGCGCATCCAGAGCCTGTGCTCCGCAATGGGAGAGGCCACAGCAGTGAGAGGCCCGCGTACTGCAAAACAAAACAAAAACAAAACAAAAAACTAAATATAGAACTACCATATGACACAGCAATCCCACTACTGGGCATATACCCTGAGAAAACCATAATTCAAAAAGAGTCATGTACCACAATGTTCATTGCAGCTCTATTTACAATAGCCAGGACATGGAAGCAACCTAAGTGTCCATCGACAGATGAATGGATAAAGAAGATGTGGCACATATATACAATGGAATATTACTCAGCCATAAAAAAAGAAACTGAATTACTTGTAGTGAGGTGGATGGACCTAGAGTCTGTCATACAGAGTGAAGTAAGTCAGAAAGATAAAAACAAATACCGTATGCTAACACATATATATGGAATCTAAAAAAAAACCCCAAAAAAACCAGGTTCTGATGAACCTAGGGGCAGGACAGGAATAAAGATGCAGACGTAGAGAATGGACTTGAGGACACGGGGAGGGGGAAGGGTAAGCTGTGACAAAGTGAGAGAGTGGCATGGACATATATACACGACCAAATGTAAAATAGCTAGCTAGTGGGAAGCAGCCGCATAGCACAGGGAGATCAGCTTGATGCTTTGTGACCACCTAGAGGGGTGGGATAGGGAGGGTGGGAGGGAAGGATATGCAAGGAAGAGATATGGGGATATATGTATAGATAGAGCTGATTCATTTTGTTATACAGCAGAAAGTAACACAACATTGTAAAGCAATTATACTTCAATAAAGATGTTAAAAACAAACAAACAAACTAGGGTTACCATATGATCCTACAGTCCCATTTCTGGTCATATGTCTGGAGAAAACCATAATTCAAAAAGATACATGCAGTCCGGTGTTCATTGTGGCACTATTTACAATAGCCAAGACATGGAAGCAACCTAAATATCCATTGACAGATGAATGGATAAAGAAGATGTGGTACATATACACAATGGAATATTACTCTGCCATAAAAAAGAATGAAATAATGCCATTTGGAGCAACATGGATGGACCTAGAGAGTATCGTACTAAATGAAGTAAGCCAGGCAGAGAAAGACAAATCACTTATATGTGAAATCTAAAAAAAAAAAAAAAAAAAAAAAGGACTTATTTCAAAACAGAAAGAGACACACAGACACTGAAAACAAACTTATGATTACCAAAGGGGAAAGGGGGACAGAGAGAGGGATAAATTAGGAGGTTCAGATTAACATATACACATTACTATACATAAAATAGATAACCGGGACTTCCCTGGTGGTCCAGTGGTTAAGACTCTGCTCTCCCAATGCAGGGGGCCCGGGTTTGATCCCTGGTTAGGGAACTAGATCCTGCATGCTGCAACTAAAGATCCCCATGTCGCAACTACAAAGAGATCCCGCATGCCACAAGAAGATCCCATGTGCTGCAACTAAGACCCAGCACAGCCAAATAAATTAATAAATATTTTAAAAAATCGATAACCAACAAGGACCTAGTGTATAGCTGTATAGCACAGGGAACTGTACTCAGTATTTTGTAATAACCTATAAGGGAAAAGAATCTGAAAATATATATATATATGAATCAACTGTGCTATACACCTGAAACTAACACGATATTGTAAATCAACTATACTTCAATTAAAAAATAATTTAAAAAGTTAAATAAATAAATGTTTAAAAATAACCTCCCAAATAAGCCAATTTCTTAAAATCACTCTGTCTTATGTATATCACACACACACACGCACACCCACACACACACCGCCCCCCCCCCACACAAATACCTACATACATATATACACATCCTATTTGTTCTATGTCTCTGGAGAACTCTGACTGATACAGCCCTTTTGCAGGATAAAAACAGCGGTCTGCTTTCTCAGGAATTTAGTTTTAAGAGCTATATAAAAGGCTGGAATTTAGTATTGCCAAGATTACTCTCATGAATCTTAAGTTCTCAATTAGGGACCATCTTTACACAGTATGTTAATGAGGGATATATTGGCTGTCCAAAACAGTCCTTTGCCCTGACCCCAGAGATGAGCAAATTGCTGTCTCTGTGTCTTTGTTTTCAACTGAGCATCAGCTGAAGTAATTGCTTGGGTATTCAGGGCCTTATTATAGAAAAAAGAAATATATACTTAAAATAGTAGAATCACATTCACAAAGTGAGATCCTCACACCATGAGAGTTACCTAGAAACTGAGATCTTGTGAAGGAATATTTGATTCCAATCTCCAATCTTCCTCCTACTCTAGGCAATAAGCTTATTGATGGGAATAGCAGGCAAAAATCTTCATGATGTAAATTCATATTCTCTCTGTCTCTCTTTCTCTCCTTGCCCCTGTCCCCAGTGTGCATGTATAATTGATTTCATGTGAGTTATATGTAAACGTATGTTGGATGTGACTTTAAGAGTGATGGTCTGGGCTGCTGTCAGATTTACTGGACACATTTCCTGAGACTACGGTGCACTATTAAAGTGGCCTGATTTTGCATTACAAGCCCTCTTTATAACTGTCCCCAAAGGAGTCATCAATAATTTCAGTTTGGATAGAAATGTGAAAGAGACCTCTCCAATCCTGACACAAAAATGCCAGCATAGGCAGACCCATGGAAAGTCTGTCTTAAAAACTGCAGACTGGGGCTTCCCTGGTGGCGCAGTGGTTGAGAGTCCGCCTGCCGATGCAGGGGACACAGGTTCGTGCCCCGGTCCGCGAAGATCCCACGTGCCGCGGAGCGACTGGGCCCGTGAGCCATGGCCGCTGAGCCTGCGCGTCCAGAGCCTGTGCTCTGCAACGGGAGAGGCCACAACAGTGAGAGGCCCGCATACCACACACACACACACACAAAAAAAACAACTGCAGACTGGACTCTTACAACCATCAGTCTAAATTCAAATGCTTCCAAAGAACAAAGAAAATGAAACAGGTGACCTCCTGGTGAACAGAAGCCCCATCACTTCTTATACTACTGAAAAATCACAAATGGAATCTACTTTTAGCATATAAACAACGTTTATAGAGATGAAAAAGTAATTATGCTTATACTAAAAAATAATATCCTTATGTTTATTTATTTTCATAACACTGGCAAAAGAGTTTGGCCATGATTCCTTAGTAGCCATCTAGTTTTTATGGTACGTACATCTCACATGAGACATAAAATACACAGACGATACATGTATTCACTGGGAAGACACAGCTTCATTCTTATCTTCTCTCATTTGAGTCTAAAGAAAATTTCAAGTGTAGTTCTGTGCATACCAAAAGAGACTGGAAAATTCTGATAAATATCCTGTTAGTTTTCTTCTCAAACCTCTTTGTATGAAGCTAAGTTTTCTTTTTTTTCTTTTAGTAGTTCTGGAGTTATCATCAGAGGTCTAATTTAACTCTGCTAACGTTTTTATATTAATATGAAACTGTGGTAGCCAGCTTCTAGGATGGACCCTATGATCCTTGCCTCCTGCCGTCCACACCCTTGTGTAGTCCCCTCCTACCCTGGGCCAACCTATGTGATCAATAGAATACTGTGAACACGGCGGTACGTGGCTTCCAAGGCTAGATCATAAAATATATTGCTGCTCTGCTTTGCTCTCTTGGATCACTGGCTCTGAGGGAAGCCAGCCGCCATGTTGTGAGGACACTCGAGCAGCCCTGTGTAGAGGCCCATGTGCAGAGGAGCTGAGGCTGTTCCACCTTGCAGCCGAGTGAGGGAGCCGCCATGGAAGCACACCCTGTAGCTCCGGTCGAGGCCCAGCCTAAGAGGGACCTTAAGCCAGAAATGCCTCACAAGCCACTCTTGAAATCTTGGGCCACAGAAATCATGAGAGATAATAAACAACCGTTGCTGTTTTAAGCCATTACATATGAGGTGGCTTGTTAGCACTGGGAATGAAAAAATGTTGCCTGCCAACAAAGGAGGCCGCAGCTGTCGAGCCACTACAGCAGCCCCTACTGTGAGCCCTGAGAGAATTCAGGAAGGAGACAAACGTGCTGCCCACCACCGAGCCCTCAGCCACTGTAGCTCCCCCCAGTGGCGCACTCCGAGGGGACTCAGGAGGGGAAAGCACAGGATACCGGTCCTAGATAGCTGAGGTGCATATCTAAGGAATGATTTCAATGAGCACAGACTCTTGCATCTTCCCATACATAGAAAAGTGCTCAGTGCTTTAACTTGAGATATCTGGTTTTCTTTAATTAACAGTAATCTTTTGATGTTCGAACTGACTGGTCTTTGTTGCAAAAACCCCTGTATATCCTGGTTCCTCCCTCACCTCTTCGGACCAGTCCCTCAGAGCTATCCGAGAAGCTGCCTCCCAGGCTTGAAGTCCTGAGAAAGACTGCCAAATAAAACATAATTCTCAACTTGGAGCTTGTGCTTTTTTTTTTTTTCAATCGACAGCAGCAATACATAAGTAATAGAGACTTTTATTTTTTCATTTCATTTCATTTCGTTTCATTTCATTTTAATTTATTGCCCCGCCAGGCGGCATGTGGAATCTTAGTTCCCCAACCAGGGATCTAACCCTTGCCCCATGCGTTGGGAGAACAGAGTCTTAACCACTGGACCACCAGGGAAGTCCCCAAGGTTTTATTTAAAAAATCAGTTATATGGTGGCAAAACGAAACTAATCATGCATGATATCCATTTCTGTGGTTTATAATTGCTGTACTTCTTGCACTTTTATTCTTTGCTTGTCTCAGTGCCTGGATACATTTCCGGATATTGAAAACTAAGTACAATTACAAAAATATGTTTCAGTCCAAGATCCGAATCTGGAAATTATAAACATCTGTAGTCTTAGTAGACGATTGGTTTATTAGGAAAGGATGTAACTCAGGAACAGCCAGAGTGTAAGGGGTGGAGGGGCAGAAAGCTGGCGGTGGGAAGCTGCGGGTGGGACACGTGGGTTCCTGTGGACTTACTGCTGAGTGAGGTAGGAAGCCACTAAGGCTGCAGGGCAGAAAAGAGATGCTGTAAATTTAAAAACTGAAAATTAAGTGTCAGTGAGGATGTGGGGACTCAGAGACTCCTGGGCACAGCGGCGGGTGTGTAACCAAGTTCACTCAGTCTGGAGGCGGGTGCCTCAGAACACTGAGGAGTTAAGTGTGCAGGTGCCCCATCACACATCGAGTTCATTTTGTACAGCGGCACAGAGAAATATCTATGAGAAGGTACATCCTGGCAGCAAAGTGAATTAGAGTTTTCCAGGGAAGCAGAACCAGTAAGACATATGTGTGTGTCTACTGTAAGGAATTGGCTCACGTGATTATGGAGGCTGACAAGTCTCAAGGTCTGCACTGAGCAAGCTGGCGACCCAGGAGAGCTGATGAGGAAGGTCTAGCCTAAGACCCGGGAGACAAGGTGGTGGAGCAGAAGGGCAGGAGCGCACCCCACGAAAACATCAAAATCACAACTAGGGGCTTCCCTGGTGGCGCAGTGGTTGAGAGTACGGCTGCCGATGAAGGTGACACGGGTTCGTGCCTCGGTCCAGGAAGATCCCACGTGCCGCGGAGCAGCTGGGCCCGTGAGCCATGGCCGCTGAGCCTGCGCGTCCGGAGCCTGTGCTCCGCAACGGGAAAGGCTGCAACAGTGAGAGGCCCGCGTACCGCAAAAAAAAAAAAAAAAAAAAAAAAAATCACAACAAACTGCTGAACAACCACGGACCAAAAAATCACTGGAAGCTACCAGAAAAGATATCCTGTATCCAAAGACAAAGAAGAAGCCAGAGTGAGACGGTAGGAGGGGCACAATCACGATAAAATCAAATCCCATACCCGCCAGGTGGGTGACCCACAAACTGGAAAATGATTATACGGCAGAGGTTCTCCCACAGCAGTGAAAGTCCTTATCCCCATGTCAGCTTTCCCAGCCTGGGGCCTGGCCTCGGGAGGAGGAGCCCCCAGAGCGTGTGGCTTTGAAGGCCAGCCGGGCTTGACTGCAGGAATTCTGCGGGACTGGGGGAAACAGAGACTCCACTCTTGGAGGGTGCACACAAGGTCTCGTGTGCACCAGGACCCAGGGGAAAAAGCAGTGGCCTCATCAGAGCCTGGGCCAGACCTACCTGCTGGTATTAAGGGTCTCCTGTGGAGGCAGAGGGTGGCTGTGGCTCAGCATGGGGACAAAAGCCTAAGACCCAGGAGAGCCGCTGTCGTATGTTGCAGGTGAGGGCAGGAGAAGACCGACGTCCCAGCTCAAGCACTCAGGGGGAAGTTTCCCCTCATTCAGCCATTTTGTTCTATTCAGGTCTTCAACTGACTGGATGATGCCCACCCACACTAGGGAGGGCAATCTTCTTTACTCAGTTTAGCAATTCAAATGTTAATCTCATCCAAAACACCCCACAGACAAACCCAGAATTATGTTTGACTAAATGTCTGGGCACCTTCGGGCCCAGTCGGGTTGACACATAAAATTAACCCTCTGGGCTTCCCTGGTGGCACAATGGTTAAGAATCCACCTGCCAATGCAGGGGACACGGGTTCGAGCCCTGGTCCAGGAAGATCCCACATGCCGCGGAGCAACTAAGCCCGTGCGCCACAACTACTGAGCCTGCACTCTAGAGCCCACGAGCCACAACTACTGAGCCCATGTGCCACAACTACTGAAGCCTGTGCGCCTAGAGCCCATACTCCGCAACAAGAGAAGCCACCGCAATGAGAAGCCCAACACCGCAACGAAGAGTAGCCCCTGCTCGCCACAACTAGAGAAAGCCCACGCGCAGCAACACAGACCCAACGCAGCCAAAAATAAATAAATAAATATATATATATATTTTAAAATAAATTAAGTACTGGCAGTACTTAAAATAAATTAAGTACTCACACAAAGTACTGGCAGTAACCTTGGTGCCCAACCCAAGGGGATTTATAATTAAAGTGTAGTAGAGGAAAGTTTAAAGTATAGTGCTCACCAGTTAAAAGTAATAAACCTGTTTCATATTGCAACATGGATAAAACAGAAAATTATGAGTTAACAAGGTAAAAGCAAAACAAAAATACAGCTGTCCCTTTGTACCTGCAGGAGATTGGTTTCAGGACCCTCAGCAGATACTAGAATCCAAGGATGCTCAAATCCCTCATACAAAATGGCGTCGTATTTGCATATAACCTACCCACACCCTCCCGTATACTTTAAATCATCTTTAGATTACTTATAATACTTAATACAATGTAAACACTGTGTAAATAGTTGTAAGTACAATGTAAATGCTAGTTGCTGCCACACAGCAAATTCAAGTTTTGATTTTTGGAACTTTTTGGAATTTTCTTTTTATTTGGAGTATTTTTGGTCCATGGTTATTTGCATCCACAAATGCAGAACCTGAGGCTATACAGGTCTGACTGTAATCCTATTTTTATTTGCAACCCTAGAATGAGACCCAAAAAAACCTGCTCCCCCAAACCATGAACTCATTATGATATTCAACCAAAAGACAAAGTTCCTCCCCAAGAAGAATGTGTCTGTCACCACTGGAGGTAACTTACTTACTCTGAAAAATGATCATTGAAGGGAAATAACTGAATAATTATCTTGCCTTCACTTTAGGAACTATATTTCAGGGTGACCAAATAGGCCTGAATGATGAGAAAGGGCTCTGTTTTACAGAAGGATACTGTAACCAAAAGCAGGGTCCAGCTGTTCGCTGCTCAAAAGCCAATAAAGAGGCAAAGTTGGTGGAAAGGAAAGTTTGCTTAATTTTGGATGTCAGCAATGGGGGTGGGGCAGACTCCTGTCCAAAGGTCGACTCCCCCTACAAATGACAATCATGGGCCAAGGGCTTTCATAGACGGAGGGAGAGGGCTACGTGCAGAAACAGCACAGTCAGCTCTGACGGTCATCTTGAAATTGGTCATCGGTGGTCTGACCAGCGTCATCTTGATTGTTTTAAGTACAGTTAATCTTCAGTTCCAGGGTCAGTGTGTTCCCATTTCCTTGAGCCCAATTCTTGGAATTGTGGCAGCTTACGGCATGGCTACAGTCTGGTCATCATTGTAGTTAACTTCTCCCACCTGGAAGGAGTTTCAGTATCTATAAGACAGCTCACAAGATATGGCTCAGAATATCATCTATAGCCCTTGAGAAGGAACTAATGGTCCTTGACTATGCTTAATGACTAAACTATTATTATTTAGTCTTGTTGGACTGTTTTCCTTTGTTTCTGCATTTTCTCACTTCTCTGCTCAGACTTATTCTTTAGCTAAAGTTTTTTCACAGACAAAAGGCAGGCTGAGGACATGGGGTGGGGCAAGGACCATAGGGTCCTGTTCTGTTTCAATACCAGCTAATTAATATGGAAAAATCATAGTATAAAATCACCATTTTGCAAACTCTGATAAAATAATTGATTCAGGCAACATTAATCAATAGATGAGAAAACCTTTGGGTGAAAGACTGATGGGGGACAGAGTGTCAAGTGTCATGCCAGAGGATACTTGCTGGTTGAAAGAGGGAAACAAAATTCTTCCATGAGGGATCAGGCTCTCATCACCAGAACTCACCAAATCTTAGCATCGTTAGCAATGGGGCAACCGGATTATTTTGAGCAACCTGGTGTGTTGAAATACAAAGCACAAGACACTGCACTGAAGTATTCTTACTTCAATATTTAATATTTTTGTTAATATTTTGTTTAATATTTTTGTTAAGTCTGAGCAGGATTTTAGGTCTAAATTCCAGGTGACAGGAAGTAAAGGAGACAGGTTAAATGACCCCATGAGGGAGCAACCAACCAAATCTAAAATGTGGGACATTTTGCAGGAAAACTGATTTGGCTTGCTCAATAAGACACCGGCATTTAACGCAGGAAAAGCAGGGGATTGTCCTACATTAACTCAAACAAACCAGCTGTAATAAAGTGGTTTTTAAAGGACAACTGGGAAAATTTGAATATGTGCTGTGCACAAAATGTTATTAGGGAATTAATTTTCTGATGTGTGACAAAGGAATTATGGTTCTGAAAGGTGCTGTCCTCTCTCTCTTTTTTTTTTTTTGCGGTACGAGGGCCTCTCACTGTTGTGGCCCCTCCCGTTGCGGAGCACAGGCTCCGGACGCGCAGGCTCAGCGGCCATGGCTCACGGGCCCAGCCGCTCCGCGGCATGTGGGATCCTCCCAGACCGGGGCACGAACCCGTGTCTCCTGCATCGGCAGGCGGACTCTCAACCACTGCGCCACCAGGGAAGCCCCACAGATTCTTTTTTACTCAAGGTGTTATGACACCTATAGTCATTTTGGTGAACTTTGATTGTTTGTGTTTTGCATGTAACCATATATCTGGATATCACTCTGTATCAGTTCATTGTTGGTTTTTATAGCAATGTGCTACTTCCTTGTGTGGACATGCTATAATTTATTCAAACAATTTCTTACATATGGACATTTAGGTTGTTTTGAATATTCTGCGTTACAAATTATGCTGTAATAAATAACCATCACAGTTTTTTTTGTATTGCTAGAGGTAATTGAGGGTAGTACCCAGAAGTGCTATTTCTAGGTCAAAGGGTAAATACTCTGTAATTTTCTTAGCTATTGCTCAATTCCCCTCAGCAGAGGTTGGACCATTTTGTGGTGCCCACTTCCAGCCTCGCCACAGAGTGGTTTGTCAAGATATTGAGTTTCTGCTCTTCTGATGAATGACAGGTGCATCGTCACTTAGGTGTGTCTCATCGTGTGCAGAGAGGTTGCATCCTTCCACCACTTCCAGTAAGTGGCTCCTAAGACCTTATTTTAGAGAAATGGCTTCCATTCGGGCTCCAGGTGCTTATTCTTTGGCCCCAGCCCCTCTCTCCTCCCTGTCTAGACAGATGAGGTCTGTCAGACTGTAGGAATGGGATCGTCACTAATATCACCATCGTCGTCAAACGTGCCCAAACGTGAGAGGGCACTCAGTCCACCGGCACCAAGGGGGCACATTTCCGTGCAGCTGGACAACTCGCACAGCCCTCCCTCTCACTCCTGTCTCAGCCTCCACAGCAACCTCCCCCAGAGGGTACAGAGAACCCTCCCTGCTGAGTGCTGAGGCAAAGGGGCCCGGAGAGACGAAGCAGCTCACCCAGCCAGTGAGAGGAGAGTCCAGTCCAGAGACCATGAGCATAGAGTCCTAGTCAGTGCCTGCAAAGTCAGGGAACTGTCCCCAAAACTACTCTCACTTCTGACACCAGAGGCCAGCTCAGGGTCCCCACAACCACCGCCAAGTTCAGTGACTCACTAGAAGGACCCTCAGAACTTGCTGAAAGCTGTTATACTCACAGTTACGCTTTATTATAGCAAAAAGATACAGACGAAAACCGGCCAAGAGAAGAGATAAATAGGGCGCAGTCGGGAGAGGTTCCTACTCCGCGTCCGGGTAAACAAATGTAACTGATCAGGACACTATGGGGCCTGCCGGGGACAGACCCCTCCCCCCACGTCCTCTGCTTTAGCTCCTCTCTGAAGCGCCTAGATAACAGTATCAGATGCACATTTCCTGAGCTGTTTTACAGATGCTAAAACCACCACCAAATGGAGAAAGCGAACTATATGATGACCATGAGCACATAGCCCCTGGACCTACTGGAGCCTAATGACTGATAATGTTACCACCACTCACCATCAACCAATCAGAGAACAGTGCATGAGCTGATCACTCACCCTGGGACTCCCCTCCCTCACTTTGCCTTTAAAAACACCTCCCTGAGTGCAAGTGTTTTGAGCATTAGCCGCACTGGACTCTTCGTCTGGTGCCTTACAATAAACGCTGCACTTTTCTTCACCACAATCTGGTGTCAGTAGATTGGCTTTACCGCCAGCCCGTGGGCAAGTGGACCTACATTTGGTTCCACAACACAAAGGCACTCTTATCAGGCAGGAGAGCCTAAGGGCTTAGAGATCACCTCTGGGGAGCTGAGGGCAAAGAGCAGATCTCTCTTTGGGCAAGGGTAAATCTTTATTACACAATGCCCTTTCCTTGTGATACATTCATACAAGGGAGGGTACCTGCTCATGACCTCGGAGGAAGAGTCCAGCCTCTGCGCCCACGTAACTGGCATGAAGAAGAATCCCACTTGGCTAAACAGCAGGACTGGGAAACGGACAGCAACAGCCAGTCTGCAAGAAAAGTACAGTAGACTGGTTATTGAGAATTCACAACCAGTGTTTTTCTCCACTCATCAAAAATGGAAGAAAAACGTCAGTTTGACCCCACTGGGCTGTTGCGTCAGGCCCAGCTGGCCTCAGTATCATTTCTGACTTCATTGCATCCAGAACCCATAGGTGGTGCCAATTTTCAGCTTGGGCAACACATAATTTTAAAAAGAAAAAAAAAAGGGGGAAATCTGAAAGATTAGCAAACCTCTTTCTTCCATCGAATTACATTTCCCAGTTGAGGTAATGTTACAATGAAGATTGCCTTGCAATTTGTACAAAAGGGGTAAGTTCACAGCTTTATTCACTGTGGGACTGTTGTTGACACTTGCAAAAATCTTCCACCTCCAAATCAGACAAAGGTCAATTGAGAGGAGGCAGCCAAGCCTAACTATTTAGGGATGGGGGAGGGGAGAGGAAAGGGAGCAGGGGATTGGGGGTGGCGTGGCGAGGGGGGCTGGGAGGGAGGAGAAAAAACTTTTTGGTTCACCTCACAGGCTTTCTCCACACACTGGGCTATCCTGAAGGAGGAGGACAGAGTTTTGTTTTCTCTCGAGGTCCTCCAGCCCACCCAGTGTCCTTCTCAGGATTTCCATGCTCCTCCAGCCTTCCTTGGATAGGATGCCAGGGCCACAGACAGATGTTTTCTTTCTTTTTTCCTTTTTTTTTTTTTTTTTTTTTTTGGGTTATGCCTTGTGGCTTACAGGATCTCAGCTCCCTGATCAGGGACTGAACCCAGGCCACGGCAGTGAAAGCCCGGAATTCTAACCACTAGGCCATCAGGGAACTCCCTCAATTACATGCTTGGTCTGGGGCTTCAGCTGACACTCCCAGACGGGGGTCTGTTACAGTCTTCCAAATCTGGAGGTCTGTGGATTCATCCCAGACACCTGATCTGTTCAACCATCAGTTTCATGGCTGACTCTTTCTCTGTGTCTTCAGTGTGAATATGACTCAGTCAAAATATGACTTCCCATCACATGGGCCATTCTGGTCGCCCTGAAAGGGATTTCCCAGCATCTTGGGCTTCCACAACTCCAGTTAGATACTTTCCTTCTTTCTCCAGTTTTAAGCATCTGGGAATCTCAGCCAGGCCTAAAATCAGAGGTCCTCATCTATCACCTCAATTAATGAACAATAAATATTATATACCCGGCTGGTTTCTATGTAAAATGTTTCTAGCACCAATTCCATTCCATTGTGCGAGGGGAGGGTGTTGGTGGCAGTAGGGAGGGTGGTTCCCAACACTATCCAAGAAGTCTCCAGACACCAGCTCAGTGTCCCACAATTCAACTCTATTCTGACACTGCCTACTCAGAGATGGCATCGTATCCCACAGGTTAAGGGCTCAGTCTCACACGCCTACCCCCTTCCCCAGCTTCGGAAGCCAGGCATAAGGCCAGCTGATCACCTGTGCTTCTGACCAACCAGCTACAGTGTCGATTGGAGGTTCCAACAAGACCCCTCCTTGAGTTTGATTAATTTACTAGAGCAGCTCACAGAACTCAGAGAAACATTTAATTCACTAGATTACTGGTGTATTATAAAAGGATATGAACAGCCAGATGGAAGAGATTCGTAAGGCAAGGTATGGGGAAGGGGCGTGGAGTCTCCATGCCCTCTCCAGGCATACCATTCTCCCCCCATCTCCAAGTGTTCACCAGCTCAGAAGCTCTCCAAACCCTATCTTTTGGGGGTTTTCCGGAAGCTTCATTTAATAGGCATCATTGATTAAGTCATTGGCCATTGGTGGCTGACTCGACCTCCAGCCCCTCTCCCCTCCCTGGGGGTGAGGGGGTGGGACCAAAAGGTTCAGCCTCTAATCACGTGGTCAGTTCTTCTGGCAACCAACTCCCACCCTTAGGGGGATCCAAAAGTCATCTCATTAACATAAAAAAGAACATTCATCCTTCTAGTCACTTAGGAAATTGCAAGGATTTTAGGAGCTCTGTGTCAGAAATGGACGAGGACCAAGTATATATTTAATTACATTACCATACCATGACCCAAATATCCTTTTTTTTTTTTTTTTTTTTTTGCGGTACGCGGGCCTCTCACTGTTGTAGCCTCTCCCATTGCGGAGCACAGGCTCCGGACGTGCAGGCTCAGAGGCCATGGCTCACGGGCCCAGCCGCTCCGCAGCATATGGGATCCTCCCGGACCGGGGCACGAACCCATGTCCCCTGCATCGGCAGGCAGACTCTCAACCACTGCGCCACCAGGGAAGCCCCAAATATCCTTTCTTTAGGAAAATGCAGAATTGGGGATCATAAGTATCCCGCATTTTGTTTTGACATCAATTGATTTAATCATCAAATACCTACTGAGGGTTTACCCTGTGCCCAGCGCTATGCTGGCACTGGAGGCTTAATGATGAGCAGGGTAGGCGAGGTCAAAGTTGAAGAAAGGCACCGCTGTGAGATGGCTTTCAGTTATTTTTCATTCTGAAGGGAAAAACCCTCTGAGACCTGAAAACTCTACCTCTGTCTTGTCAAAAAATAAACTGAGGTGTATTAAATGTTTTAAGAGTTTGAGCAAAAGTTAATTTGATTCGGGCAGCATCCAATCTAGGAAGTGGAAAGGAGCTCTGAGGAGCTGTACAAAATGAAAGAGTTTTATAGGTAGAAGGGAGCAGAAACAAGGACGTTATACTAGGCAAAAATGCCAGGTGGTTAGAGCAGGTTACTTTCCTTTCGAGTTTGTCAGGCAGATGACCTAACTAGTGCTAGGAGTCAGGCGATTCTAGGAATCAGGTGATTCCTGATTGACCAGTTAAAGATTCCATTTCTAGGAGAGCAGAAACTGTAATTAAGTTGTCTTGGTTTGGTGACATGGGGCTTAACATAAGCGACTCCATTTGGGGCCTGTTGTCTTGTTTTTAACCGTCTCAACCAGAGGTGGATCTTACATCTTATAAAATTTATCTTAGTAGTATTTTTAATAGTTAAGCATTTTAAAAATATATAATAAAATATTTTTGAAAAAAGATTACCCAGTACCCTAGCATGGTAAATTCAAATGGCCCAGAAGGGATCACAGGTAAGTCAACCGCTCCTTCCCCCAGAACTGGTAGAAGAAGTTTAGGCTTCAGGCCTGCAGGGGGACCTCCTAGCCAGCTCTCCTTTCTCCTCAGGCCTATTCTAGATCCTTGGACCCGAGGGCTCTGGCATGCTGGGCAGAGGGGGGGTGGCGGCAGGGGTGAGACAAGTCCCCAGTCCCCAAGAAAGGCCTTGGGTTCACATATCCAACCAGCTGTTTGGGGTAGGGATGGAAGTTACTCATTCTCAAATGCTTATGGATGCCAGACACTGATCCAGACATTTAGCTGGGATACATCACCTTCTTGCAGGTGAAGAGCTGGTAAGGGGTGGCTGGATGAGTGCCTGGTGTGAGAACCAGGGCAAAAAACCTTCCCCCACCCCACTATTCTTAACTGCATACTAAACAGCTTCCTGTTGGCAGGGGGGCAGTGCAAGTCTTTTCTTCCTTAGTCACCTACAATGCAAGGGATTTGTAGCCACCACTGATGCCTCTGCATGAACAAAGGATCCCTGAAGGATGTTATACTCTACTTTTCTTCAACAAAAACTGACCTTGCAACACAGGAATCCCAGTGAACTACCGATTTTTCATCTTTAAGCAGTGCTGTACGCTGCCAGTTCTAGACAAGGAGCCATTTCTGATTTCTAGAAGACTTCTTGCAGCCAGTGGGTTGGAGACGAGGCCTGGCTGTAAAGGACTGAGAGTAGAATTCAGTTACAGGGCCTGCTGTCCTGGGGTTGCCTCTTGTGTTGGAAATTACCTGCTGTGAAATGATGTTAAAAACAACCGCTCTTCACTCTTCACTGTTCCTTCCTTCCCTCCTTCCATTTATTTTTAATTGCGGTAAAATATATACAACATAAATTTTACATTTTTAAATTTAAATTGTGGTAAAATACACATAACATAAAATTTACCATCTCAGCCATTTTTAAGTGTACAGTTCAGTGGCATCAGGTACATTCACATTATTGTGTATCCACCACCACCATCCATCTCCAGAACTCTTGCATCTCACAAAACTGAGACTGTGTACCCATTAAACAACTTCCCATTCCCTCCTTCTTCCAGTCCCTGGCAACTACTACTCTACTTTCTGTGTCTATGAGTTTGACTATCTAGATACTTCACATAAGTGAAATCAAGCCGTATTTGTCCTTTTGTGTCTCACTCAAAAGCATAGCGTAGGGCTTCCCTGGTGGCGCAGTGGTTGAGAGTCTGCCTGCCGATGCAGGGGACATGGGTTCGTGCCCCGGTCCGGGAAGATCCCACATGCCGTGGAGCGGCTGGGCCCGTGAGCCATGGCCGCTGAACCTGCACGTCCGGAGCCTGTGCTCGGCAACGGTAGAGGCCACAACAGTGAGAGGCCCACGTACAGCAAAAAAAAAAAGGATAGCGTAATGTCCTCAAGGTTCACCTGTTGTAGCCTGTGTCAGAATTTCTTTCCTTTTTAGGCTGAATAATATTCTGTTGTATTGATAGACCACATTTTGTTTATCTATTGATCTGTCCATGGACATCTGGGTTGTGCCCACATCTTGCCTCTTGTGAATTATGCTACTATGAACCTGGGTGTACAGATACCTGATCATGTCCTGTTTTCAGTTCTTTTGGATGTGTACCCAGAAGTGGAGTTACCCTCCTCACTTTTCTTAATTACAAACTAAATGACTCTGTGCTGGGAAGAGAAACTCAGGATGAACGTGCAGTCTGTTGGATGTTTACCACCAGTTTGATAACCCAGCCGAAGGCTTCTCATTTAAAAAAAAGAGAAAAAGGGATTTCACCTTCTCACAGTTTTGTATAAACTCCCACCCACTGACACACTTTCAAACATACCTCATTTCTGATATAACTGTCCTCCCTCTCTCCCTCTCTCTTGCCAGAAATTACAACCACCACGGATACCATACTCTTATGAGGTACTTTGCCTACTCACGTCAGAGCTGTATCATAGAAAATTAGCCCTGAAAAGCAAATACTCCTTCACTGTAGGTATGGACTTTCACACAATCTCTTGTCTTAGATTTACGTAAAAGATCAAGCTCCATTTAAGAGAAAGAACAAAGAAAAGATGGTGACCAAAAATGCCTGAAGTGGATTAAACAAAAAATAGATCAGCTGCTCAAGAGGGAACAGGAAACAACTAGCAATTCACAGACTTAGAAAGTCAATAAACACAAGGAAGTGTGCTCATTTGCATGAATAATCAAATAAATGGCAATTTAAAATGAGATCTTATTTTTACCTCTCAGACTGGCAGATAAAGAGACCGGTATTACGGAAGTTTGATGAGGCTGTACGGAAACAAACACTGAGGGTGGGGATGGAAATAACTGCAACCTTTTTGAAGCACAATTTGGCCAAAAAAACCCCTATGGCTCAGCATTTACGCTTTTAGGAATCTGTATTTCAGAGGCATTTCACAAATCCATAAGAATACCCGTACAAGTCCATAAGAAAACATGCAGCCTCTGTTCTAATAGCAAATAACTGAAAACTTCCACGTGTCCATCCAAAGATAAGTTCGAGTCCTAACAATTAGCACCTGTGAATGTGACCTTATTTGGAAATAGGATCTTTCTAGATATAATTAGTTAAGATGAGGTCATACTGGATTAGGGTGGACCCTAAACCAATGTCTGGTGTCCTTATAAGAAGAGGAGAGGACACACACACATACACACAGGGAAGAAGGCCATGTGCCCATGGAGGCAGAGATTGGAGTGATATAGCCACAAGCCAAGGAATGCCTGGAGCTTCCAGAAGCTGGAGGAGGCAAGGAAGACATCTTCCTTAGAGCCTCTGGAGGGATCAGAACTCTGTTGACACCCTGATTTTGGACATCTGTCCTCCAGAACTGTGGGAGAATACATTTCTGTTATTTTAACCTATCCAGTTAGTTATAATTTGTTATGGCAGCCCTAGGAAAGCAATACAGTAGGGGATGGCTCAGTAATGATACATACACGTGACTAGGGATGGGTGTGAGACCCTCAACCTATTCCTTATTATGCTTTGGATTTTTTTTTTTTTTTGCAGTACGTGGGCATCTCACTGTTGTGGCCTCTCCCGTTGTGGAGCACAGGCTCCGGACGCGCAGGCTCAGCGGCCATGGCTCACGGGCCCAGCTGCTCCACAGCATGTGGGATCTTCCCGGACCGGGGCACGAACCCGTGTCCCCTGCATTGGCAGGCAGACTCTCAACCACTGCGCCACCAGGGAAGCCCTATGCTTTGGATTTTGAACTATGTGAATATAGTTCCTTTCATAAAAATAAAATTTAAACAATTAATAAAATATCATTCTACTTCTTTCCCTATAACCTAGTTGTTTGGGTTTTATTTATTGCACTTTAAAGTTACAGTAATGGAGGACAATTATATTGAGTTTTTTCATAACATTTTGAATTGGAAAGATCTAAGAGATTGCCTAGTGTGGTAGGCAGAATAACGGCTCCCAAAGATGTCCACATCCTAATCTCCAGAACCTGTGAATATATTAGGTTATATGGCAAAGAGGAATTAAGTTCACAGATGGAATTTAGGTTGCTAATCATCTGACCTTAAAATAAAGAGGTGGGACTTCCCTGGTGGCGCAGTGGTTGAGAATGTGCCTGCCAATGCAGGGGACACGGGTTCAAGCCCTGGTTCGGGAAGATCCCACATGCCGCGGAGCAACTTACCCCGTGCGCCACAACTACAGAGCCTGCGCTCTAGAGCCCGTGAGCCACAACTACTGAGCCCGTGAGCCACAACTACTGAAGACCGCACGCCTAGAGCCTTTGCTCTGCAACAAGAGAAGCCATTGCAATGAGAAGCCTGTGCACCGCAACAAAGAGTAGCCCCTGCTCGCCACAACTAGAGAAAGACTGCGCGCAGCAATGAAGACCCAACACAGACAAAAATAAATAAATAAACAAATAAATTTATTTATTTATTTTAAAAAATAAAATAAAAAAATAAAGAGATAATTCTGGCTGAGCTGGGTCAATGTAATCACAAGGATCCTTACAAGTGGGAGAAGGAGGCAGAAAAGTCAGCGTCAGAGTGATGTAATGTGAGAAAGACTCAATTGGCCATTGCTGACTCTGGCCTTGAAGATGGAGGGAATGGCCATGAGCCAAGGAATGCAGGCAGCCTCTAGATACTGGAGAAGGCAAAGAAATGGATTCACCACAAGACACTCCAGAAGGGAACAAGGATCTGCTAATACCATGGTTTTAGCCCAGTGAGACCCCCATCTGACTTCTGACCTCCAGAAACACAAGAAAATAAATCTGTGTTGTTTTAAAACACTAAGTCTGTGGTAATGTGTTATAGCAGTAACAAGAAACTCATCCATCTTGTCAACCCCTCGTTCTGTAGAAGAAGAAACTGAGATACAAGAACACCAGAGAAAAGAATCAATACTCTACCCCAGAGATCCTGGTTAATAAGGGTGTTTTCACTATAAAATGTGTACACGAATAATTAGAGGATAAACTTCCTTCCACCTCGTACACATTTTGTCAAAATCAAACTTTCCTGGAACATTTAAAAAATGATTTGCTCTTTGAAAAATTCAGCACATTAACATTTCTGGAATGTTTCTCATCTTCAAAGCAAAAATAAACAGTAGGGACATTCCACACTCACTCTCAAACCAACTTATTAAGAAGCACTTTTTTAGGACTTGCCTATGGTTCGCCATAGTTTACCGTCCTGAATGGTAATTCCTCTGCTATTCCCAAATGAACTCATTTTCCTGTTGACATAACTGGCTCTTAGCAAAACCAAACCGAACAACTTTTCCTCCCAGCGGAACTGGTTTGACTTCCCTTCCTGGTAAAACTGGACTAAATTTCTCACTTCAAACCAATGCAGTTTTTATTCCAATGCCAATGAAGAGCTTTATGAGAAGAAAAACACACCATGCGGGTTCACACACAATGAATTGCACATGTAACAGGATTGCTATAAATTTAAATACCTGTTAACTGTCAAGAGTAATAAAAAGGTCACTTCTAGAATTAATGTGATTCTGAACCCTGTTATATAAGGCATTAAAAGGTTAACTCAAAGCACGTTTGTAAGAAAACTGGTAAGGGCAAAAACAGTCTTGATCAAGTGGCATATGAAAGAAAATTATTGTTATCTTGAGTAACAGAAAACCAAACATACCCTAGAGACCTTAGGTATTTAGTGTGTGTTTTGTTTGAATCCAGACACATGGGAGTCTTACAATGTTTAGTTACTTTCATCATGCTTAACATGTAAAATTAGAATAACCAAGTAAGAACAATGATGTCATTTTAGACTTTAAAACAAATTTCATGGTGTGGGTCAAAGAGTGCCGGCCTGGAATCTACCCTGGTTCGAGTCGGGGTTTTGCCATTTCTAGGCTGTGATCACCTCCCCAAAGTCTTAATTCTCAGTTTGTAAATTGGGAATATGCCTGGCCTCCTAACAGGCGCTTGTGAGCACAAAGTGGAATAGGAAGTGTGAAAGCAATTCATGGACTTGACTCTGCGCCTAGGACAGTCTTGTGTAGGAGGGCGGAGCTCGGAGTTGACAGGAGATGATAAGGCCTTGGGCACAGATACCCCTACAGTGTAAAACACCGGCCCTCTCTGGCAAAGAAAAAGTAGAGACCTATGACAATACAAGCAGTTTCTAGTTCAAGTTCATAATCCAGTCAGTTCTTTGCACTGGAAATTGCCCTGCTGCTGGTACTGGCCTGACCTTGCCAGTGACAAACGGGCACCTTAATCTACTGCCCTGAACTTTCTGTGGTTTCCTCCTCAGGATGACTTTCTCTCCTTCCTTTGTGTACCAGTTAGGATGCTTTAACAGGCAAGTGAAGAAAACCCTTCTCAAAGTGGCTTAACGAATCAAGGGGTGCGTTATCTTGCGGAAGAGATCCAGAGAGAGGATGGTTCCCGTTAGTTAACTAATGGGCTGGAAAATGCTATCTTTCAGCTTGACCATCCTCAGCTTGTTTTTACTCACATCATGTTTGCAGGATGGTTGCCCTAGGACATCCAGGAGAAAAAGCCAGACCAATTCTTTCTGTAAATCTTTTTTAAAGAAAGAACATTTCCCAGAAGCCTCCAAATGACTGCCCCCCACGTCTCATTGACCCGAATTGAGTGGGCGTCAGGCTTACCCTTCTACTCCTCACTGACATGCAGAATGGGGTGACCCTGGCAGGTTTAGACAACCAGCATTTTCTCCAGTCACACAGGTGAGGTTAGACACTGGAACAAAATCAGGGTTCTGCCAGTGTGGAATAAAGGGAACAGGACAGTTGGGCAGGCACTCAAGAGTGCCTGCTGGAATTGGAAAATAATCTTTATAGTTCTGTCTACGGTAATGGCATAGAAGTTGAAAGGGAAGGTCCATTATTACCTTTCTTATCTTAGATATTGAAAAGACATCACAAACTGTGTCCAAAATGAATCTACTGATCTTTTCCAAAGAAAACCTGCTCCATCTACACTCTTCCCAACCATCCTAATTAATAACAACCTCATTCACTGAGTCAAAACCCTGGAATCAGCCTGGACTCCTCTCCTCTTGCACCCAATATTCTAACCATCAGCAAATCCTATTTGTGTTGCCTTCAAATTACATCCAACTTGGGACTTCCCTGGTGGTCCAGTGGTTAAGACTCCATGCTTCCACTGCAGGGGGTGCAGATTCAATCCCTGATTGAGGAACTAAGATCCCACATGCTGCATGGCGTGGACCAAAAAAAAAAAAAAAAAAAAATCCAACTTGGGGCCCAGGAAACAAAGTGTGGCAGGAAGTTGGGGGAGAGGCTCTGCATAAAACCCAGCCATGCTCTGGTACCAGAGACGAGGGAGCACCCTTGGCCTAGAACGGGGTCCCCATGATGGGAAGCTGCAGGAGTGACACTTCTCCAGGTGGCTCTATGGACTACGGATGGGAACAAGAAGCCTGAGCAGAAGAGGAAGGACAAGGCCATATGGGGGCTGCAGCTGACATTCTGGTTTGTGGGCACTTGTGAGCTGCTACTTTGGGCATGCCCAGAAATAACTAAGGACACGGGGTGAGGAAGAAAAGGGCTAATTTCCAATAGAGCTGGTGAGGCTTGTGCCAGGAGGAAATGCAAACTGCCTTTATTTTGTGCCCACAGGCTAGTTAGGCGCTTTGGTGCTATAGGCGGTTAACTCCAAATGTATATACAGGAAGTCCCCTACATACGAACGAGTTCTCTTCCGAGAGCATGTTTCTAAGTCCAGTTTGTTCGTAAGTCCAACAAAGTTAGCCTAGGTACCCAACTAACACAATCGGCTCTATAGTACTGTACTGTAATAGGTTTATAATACTTTTCACACAAATGATACATAAACACACACACACACACACACACACACACACAAGAAAACATTTTTAATCTTACAGTACAGTACCTTGAAAAGTACAGCAGTACAGTACAACAGCTGGCATCCAGGGGCTGGCATCGAGTGAACAGGCAAGAAGAGCTACTGACTGGAGGAGGTAGAGGAGGTGGGAGATGGTAGAGCTGAAGGGTCATCAGCAACAGGAGACGGAGGGCTGCAATTCTACTCACACCTGACGCTGATGGAACGCACGTTCGCCTCTTTGAAAGTTCGCAACTTGGTTCGTATGTAGAGGACTTACTGTAATGGGGATATGTTTTGAAAATATTAAACCACTGTGTTTTGTTTCCCTCTTAAATCACATTCCCTGGCAGTCTTCCATCTCCAAGTTTTTTTGTTTGTTTGTTTGTTTTTTGTTTTTTTTTTTGCGGTACGCGGGCCTCTCACTGTTGCGGCCTCTCCCGTTGTGGAGCACAGGTTCCGGACGCGCAGGCTCAGCGGCCATGGCTCACAGGCTTAGTTGCTCCATGGCATGTGGGATCTTCCCGGACCAGGGCACGAACCCGTGTCCCCTGCATTGGCAGGCGGACTCTCAACCACTGGGCCACCAGGGAAGCCCTTCCATCTTCAACTTTGAGCCACCAACCTCTTTGTCCCAGGGAGGGAGAGCTTGTTTATTCCTAGAACAAGGAAGTAATTGCTTTGAGTTCCAAAGATGATTTTCTTGAGGCCGTAGCATGGGGTGAACAGGCATCCTGGTCTGCCTACGGCAGTCCGGACTACTCTTGTGGTCCTGGCATTATTATTATTATTAACCCATTTAAGCATCAAAGGTATCCCTGTCTGGACAATAAATTATAGTCATCCTCACCTTAGAAGATAATAGTTTGAAAATCTTTTGTTGAGAAGAAAGGATTTTCTAAGTCCCTTTAGCATCCATTAACAAACCAGGTATCAAGTTTTGCGAAAAGACAATAGGATTGTACTTGAGATCGGGGTAGCAAGAAATCAGGGTAGAAGGTAGACCAGTGGTCCTTAAAGTGTGGTTAGCACCAGCAGCAGCAGCATCTCCTGGGAACATGTTAGAAATGCACATTCTCAGGCCCCATCTCAGACCTGCTGAATTAGAAACTCTGGGGATGGGGTTGAGTCATCTGTGCTTTAATAAGCCCTCCAAGGGGTTCTGATGCAGCGAAAGTTTGAGATCCTCTGAGGTGGAGAAAGTAAAACACTCTTCCTTCAACATTATGGGAAGGGAGGGAAAAGGAGGGAGCTGTAGAGCAAGCAAGTGGCGTGTGCCACTTGGGTCCTCACTTCCTCTCTCCCTGTGAGTGCTGAGGGCTGAGGTAGAAACACCCAGATGAAATGGAAGATCTTGACAACTTTAGGAATGCCGCTGGCATTCATACAACGGTGGGTGGAGGAGGAACAAAGTTTTAAGAGAGGATCCATGTGGATACATTTCAACATGGTGCCCGGGCAGGGCAGTGGGGTGTAGAGGGAGCTGTCAGGATAGAAAAGTTGGAGCAGTAAAATGTGGCCTGTGCCTAGCACCTGACGTTCCTGTGGGCCCCCTTGCTGGGATACGAAAAGGCCGAGTTGACTGGGGACCAGCAGAAGACTGGGGGCCATGCAAAAGAAGTGGAGATTTGGTGACAAGATGGCAGTGGTCGGAACCACAGATGATAGTGGTGGGACGAGTCACGCCATAGCTGTCACCGGTCCAGAAGCAGAATGGACCAGCTGCTGTGCAGCAGAAACCAACGGGGATCCTGATGACAACACGTGGATAGGCAGTGCCCTCCTCTATTGCTGCCTGACTTCTGCCAACTAGATGCCCAGAGTCCATCCTGGGGTGCAACAGCTGGAAAGGGAGGAAACTCGGCATTTACACATGAGAGAGAAAACTGTCCACTTCCACTACCTGAGGAGGGCCGTCTGGAGAAGAACAGAGGGGCCTGGTAAAATCAACAACCTCCTGTGGAAAGTGTCTAGCATTCCTGATAAAATAATTGAGCAATTTTCTTGTAGACTCTGATGAGATTAAGAGCTCCCGTGGGCTGCTAGACTTACTGGCGTGTCTTGTTATGAATCACCCGAATTGTTGACCATCAGGCTGGTGTGAACAGAGAGTGTTTCACCCGACAGGCCTGTCTTGAAGCTAATGTTAACAAAATTATCTAGTAACCTTTACTTCTACCAAAAGTTTCCACCAAAAGGAAATATCTGAACTGGTTTTATTGGATGCCTTGTTCCCCTGCAGCAAGTTTAAAATAAAATTTTATGTGTGCTCATAATGAATTCATATCTGAGAAAGTTGTTTTCACATCTGAAAGAGATTGATTTAACCTAAAGCAGTGGGTTTCAAAGTGTGGTCCCTGGGCCAGCAGCATCAGCATTAGTATTACCTGAGAACCCATTAAAATTCAAATTCTCCAGCTACACCTCAGGTCTAATGAATCAGAAACATGGGGAGGAAGCAGACTTCCGGCTACGGCCAAGTGAAATGGTTAGCAAATCCTCTCCCCAGATAGCAACCGTAAAGCTAAAAAAAATTGACAAGAACAACATTTAAGTGCCCTGGAAATTGACCAAAGACGCACGACAATCTGAGAAGTGTTTATGTCTGAAAACTGCTGAACTTCGGATAAGAATAGTGGATATCCGAGGCATGCTTCCCAGTACTGCTTCCATCTCCTCCAGCCCAGTGGGTGTGGAGGTTCTGCCAGGGCTGGCCAGGCCGTGAGAACTGGCACTTATGGTGCTGTGATTAAAGGGGTCTCAATTGATCGGGTGTAGTGGGTGATGCTTACATCCAGGGGCATTGTTAATGGAAGTGATGACAGCCTTGCCTTTCAAGACATATTACAGAAAGTCCTTCAGACTGAAAGGAAGTGACATCAGATTGCAATTTGAACACATGGGAAGAAATGAAAAGCACTGGAAATGGTAAATATGTGGGTTAATATAAAAGACTCTATAAATATATTTTCCTTATTTCTTCTCCTGATTTCTTTAAAAGACATAAGATTGTGTAAAGCAATAATCATAACACTCTATTGTTGGGTTTATACTACATATAAATGTAATACATATAACTGTAATAATATAAAGGTGAGAGGAGAGAATGGAGGTATACTGGAGCCAAGTTTCTATATTTTACCAGAATTAAATTAGTATTAATCACAACTGGATTTTGGTAAGTTAAGATGTTGCAATCTATAGAGCAACCACTAATAAAATAAATTTTTAAATAGTAAGAAAATTAACAGAGGAATTTAAATGATATTCTAAAAAAAATTTTTAACACAAAAGAAGGCAGTAAAAGAGGAACAGAGAAACAAAGAAGATAAGAGATGTATAGGAAACAAACAGCAAAACGGCAAAAGTAAATCCAAACATATTATTAATTACATTAAATTTGAATGGTCTACAATCCAATCAAAGAGCAGGGATATTCATATTGGACAAAAAGGGTAAGAGTCAACTATGTACTGTCTGCAAGAGAACACCTTAGATTCTGAGACATAAATAGGTTGAAAGTAAAAAGATGGAAAAAGATATGCCATGAAAACAGTAACCATAAGAGAGTTGGAGTAGCCATACGGGTATCAGCTAAAATAGATGTTAAGACAAAGAAATATTACTAAAGACAGAGATGTTCCAAAATGATAAAAGAGTCACTACATCAGGAAGGTATAACAATTATAAATATATATGCATCTACTACCAGAACCTCAAAAACATGAAAGAAAATGGAGAAAATTAAATGGAAATGTAAACACAAATAATAAATGTGGAGAGGGTGTGGAGAAAAGGGAACCCTCCTACACTGTTGGTGGGAATGTAAATTGATACAGCCACTATGGAGAACTGGCATGGAAGATCCTTAAAAACCTAAAAGTAGAGTTACCATATGGTCCAGCAATCCCACTCCTGGGCATATATCCAGAGAAAACTCTAATTCGAAAAAGATACATGCATCCCAATGTACATAGCAGTACTATGTACAATAGCCAAGACATGGAAGCAACCTAAATGCCCACTGACAGATGAATGGTAAAGAAGATGTGGTATGTATATATACATAATGGAATACTACTCAGCCATAATAAATTGAAATAATGCCACTTGCAGCAACATGGATGGACCTAGAGATTATCATACTAAGTGAAGTCAGACAGAGAAAGACAAATATCGTATGAATCACTTATATGTGGAATCTAAAAAATGATACAAATGAACTTATTTATAAAACAGAAACAGATTCACAGTCATAGAAAACAAACTTATGGTTTTGCCACAGGGGAAAGGGCCAGGGTTGCGGGGGGCAGGGATAAGTTAGGACTTTGGAATTAGCACATACAAACTACTATATATAAAACAGGTAAACAACGAGGTCCTACTGTACAGCACGGAGAACTGTATTTAATATCTTGTAATAAACTATAATGGAGAAGAATCTGAATCACTTTGCTGTACACCAGAAACACAACATTGTAAGTCAACTATACTTCAGTCATTAAAAAAAGGAAATGTAGACAACACAATAATAGTAGTTGGAGATTTCAATATCCCACTCTCAATTAGTTATAGAAAAAGCAGACAGAAAATCAGCAAAGGTAGGGAGGACTTAAAAAACACTATCAACCTACGCAACCTAATGATATATGTAGACTATTTCACCAAACAACTGCATAATCACATTCATTTCAAGAGCAGGTGGAACATTCTCCAGAAGAGATCAAGCGCTAGGCCATAAAACAAATCTCACTATATTTAAAAGGAGTGAAATCATACAGAGTCTATTCTTTTAACTCACTGTGGAATTAAATTAGAAATCAACAACATGGGACTTCCCTGGCGGTCCAGTGGTTAAGACTCTGCCCTTCCAGTGCTTGCACTGCAGGGGGTATGGGTTAGATCCCTGGTCAGGGAACTAAGATCCCACATGCCCTGTGGCATGGCCAAGAAAACCCAAAACAACAACAACAAAAAACACAACGGAAGGAAATTTGGGGAATCCTAATATTTGGAAGTTAAGCACTATATTTTAATGCATGAGTGAAAAAAGAAATCATGAGAGCAATTAGAGAATATTTCAAATTATATTAAAATGAAAATGTGACGTATCATGTTATGGGTGTAGCTAATGCAATGCTTAGAGGGAAATTTATAGTTTTAAATACCCACACTAGAAAAGAAGAAAGATTTCAAATCAATAAACAATGCTTCCACCTTAAGAAACTAGACAAAAGAAGAGCAAAATAAACCCAAGGCAAGCAGAAGGAAAGACATAATAAAGATTAGGTTGGAAATCAGTGAAATAGAAAACAGAAGAACAATAAAGAAAATCAGTGAAACCAAAAGTTGGTTCTTTGAGGGGAATTCCCTGGAGGTCCAGTGGTTAGGACTCCACCAGAGTTTGATCCCTGGTTGGGGAACTAAGATCCCACAAGCCGTATGGTGTGGCCAAAATACAAAAACAGAAACATAAGTTGGTTCTTTGAAAAACGTTAACAGAACTGACGACTGTTTAGTAAAGATTGAGCAAGAAAATAAGAGCAACAAAGAAATAGGCAAAATCAGTAATGACGGCAGGGACACTACTACCACCCCTATAGAAATTTAAAATTTATAAGAAAATATTATGACCAACTCTATATCAACGAATTACACAATTTAGATGAAGTGGACAAATTCTTTAGAAGACATACATTACCAAAACTGAATCAAAAAGAAATAGAAAATCTAAAATGAATTCTAATAAGAACTGAATTAGTGATGAACAATCTTCTCACAAAGAAAAGCCTGAGTATGGATGGCTTCTCAATTCATTCAATGACACCAGTATTATCCTGGTATCAAATAAAGACATCACAAGAAAATAACATTACAGATATTAACAAATCAAATTCACAACACATACAAAGGATTATATACTCCGTTCAAATGGGATTTATTACAGGAATGCACGGTTGATTAAACACCTGAAACTCTATCAATGTAGTACACTAGATAAATAGAACAAAGAACAAAAACCACATGATCATCTTAATAGATGCAGAAACATCATTTGACAAAAGCTAACATCCTTCATGTAAACAAACTAGGCATAGATGGGAATTTCCTCAACCTGGATAAAAGGCATCTATGAAAAACCTACAGCAAATATCACACTTAATGGTAAGAGACTGAATGCTTCCCCTAACTATTGAGAACAACCCAAATATCTCAACTCTCACCACTTCTGGTCAACATTGCACTGGAGGTTCCAGCCAGTGTGATAAGGCCAAAAATGGGAATAGACTGGCATAGACATTTCATCAAAGAAGATATATAAATAGCTAATAAGCACATGAAAAGATGCTCAACATCATTAGTCGTTAGGGAAATGCAAAATAAAAGTACAATAAAATACCACTACATACTCACTGGAATGGATATAATAAAAAAAGATAAATAATAGCAAGTGTTGGCAAGGATGTGGAGAAAGTGGAACCTTTGTCTTGCTGATGGGAATATAAAATAATGTAACCACTGAAATATTGTTTGGAGGTTTTAAAAAAATTGGACAAAAGTTAAAAAGCAAACTAAAGAGAAATGAAACTGTATGTCCACACAGATGTGTATACCAATGTTCTTGGCAGCATTATTCATAATATTCAAAACCTGGAAATCACCTTGCATTAGTCTGCTAGAGCTTCTGTAACAAAGTGGCTTACATAACAGAAATTGAATTGTCTCAGTTCTGGAGACTAGAAGTCTGAGATCAAGGTGTCAGCAAGGTTGGTTCCTTCTGAGGCTGTGAGAGAGAATTTGTCCCATGCCTCTCCCCCAGCTTCTTGGGGTTTGCTGGCAATGTTTGGCTTTCCTTGGCTTCTAGAACCATCACCCTGATCTCTGCCTTCATCTTCACATGGTGTTCTCCTTGTCTGCCTATCTGTGTCCAAATTTCCTTTTTATAAGGATACTAATCATATTGCACAAGGGGTCTACCCTACTCCAGTATGATTTCATATTAACTAATTTCATTTCCAAAATCCTATTTCCAAACAAGGTCACATTTCGAGGTGGTTAGGACTTCAACATATGAATTTTGGAGGGGACACAATTCAACAACACAAATGTCCACCAACCTGTGACTGGAAAAACAATTTGTGGTATATTCGGCAATGGAGTACTCTTTTAGACGTAAGGAGCAAACTACCAAAATATGCTACAACATAGATTAAGCTCTAAAACATTACGCTAAGAAGCCAGGTGCAAAATCATACACTACATACTGTATGATTCCATTTATAAGAAATGTCCAGATTAAGCAAATTTATAGAGAAAAACGTAGATCAGTGGTTGACTAGGGCTCGGAGTGGGAGAATGGCTTAAGCAAAAACCAGATGACGAAATCTCCTATGCTGATGGAAATGTTCTAAAACTGCATTTTGGTAATGGTTGCCAATTACATAAATGTACTAAAAATATCGCTTAAGTGTATACTTACAATGGGTGAATTTTTTATAGCATATAAACTATATATTAATAAAGTGCTTTTTTTTTTTTTTAAAGAAAAAACTTCTGGGGTTGGGGACCAGCAATCTGAGTTTTAACAAGCCTTCCAGCTGATTCTAAGGTATATTAACGTTTGAGGATCACTGCTCTAAAGAGACTGTTTAAACCAGACGAACCCGAGAAAATGTCATTGATGCTTAAGTCTCACCAGTTGCCTACCCAGAGTGGTAGGGAATCGTGAAGACAATTATATCCCCTAAAGCGAACGAGTAACTACATTTTCCTTACAAATCTGAATAGCACGTGTGTTGAGTTTGATATAGAGCCTACACTTAGGGGTGACCCTGAGGTTCACATCTGTGTCCAAAAGGACACTTCCAGCTCAGCGCTTCGAGGTTTCTCAGGCACCCAGATGCACCCTGACCTCACCCATGAACACAATCAAGCTGCTTCCTGCTAAAACTCCTTTTGTGGCTTCTTATCTCATCAGTTAGAAATTGTTTCGACCTCATGTAACAGAAACCTGGTTATGCTTGTTTAATCAAATATAAGTTTATTTTCTTCATGGGATGGAAAGTGCCAAGGTAAGCAGCCTATTTCCAGTGAAAACCATTGTTGGTATCTTACGTATCTTACAGCAATGTAATGTGCATTTACTGTTTAAATATATGCAATTTGAAGCTGTGAATATAATTGGGCCCAAGCACACTGTTTTCAAAAATCTCCCAGGTGGTTCTGAGGTGCAGCCACTGTGGACAAGCACTGTACCCAACCCAGGTGCCTCTGATCTACAGTTGAGTTCTAGAGAGAATTACCCAAGATGATACAGTGGGCCAGAGTGGGCCTGAGCCCAGGCTGCAACTGCTAAACAGAGACCGTATGACAGGTTATAGCCAAGATTATTAAATATACAGCTAACTCTCAATTATAGTTTGCAAATTTCTAATCCCAGGCTGTTCACTCCTGTTTACTAACAATATAAATTAATTTTTATAATTTTCCCTCTCCAACTTTCAAAAATGCCTCAGAGGGCTTCCCTGGTGGTGCAGTGGTTGAGAGTCCGCCTGCCGATGCAGGGGACGCGGGTTCGTGCCCCAGTCCGGGAAGGTCCCACATGCCGCGGAGCGGCTGGGCCCGTGAGCCATGGCCGCTGAGCCTGCGCGTCTGGAGCCTGTGCTCCGCAACGGGAGAGGCCACAGCAGTGAGAGGCCCGCGTACCGCAAAAAACAAAAAACAAAACAAAAAATGCCTCAGATACTTTGTGATTCTGGGATATAATCTTCTCACAGTGTTTACTGGTAATAGCTTCCAGTTTTTGAAATTTACTAGCATTAAATATATGCAGGTAGGACTAGCTAATACTGCCTTTAACTGTTTTTAATTTGCTTCCTAGTTATTTTGTTTTTATTTTTTGGCTGCACCGTGCAGCATGTGGGATCTTAGTTCCCTTACCAGGGATTGAACCTGCACCCCCTGCATTGGAAGCGTGGAATCTTAACCACTGGACCACCAGGAAAGTCCCTGCTTCCTAGTTATTAGTGCATTTATTTCTTAGCATTTAAAAAAGCCTCTCTTGGGACTTCTCTGGTGGCGAAGTGGTTAAGAATCCGCCTGCCAATGCAGGGGACATGGGTTCGATCCCTGGTCTGGGAAGATCCCACATGCTGCGGAGCACCTAAGCCTGTGCGCCACAACTACTGAGCTTGCGCTCTAGAGCCCATGCGCCACAACTACTGAGCCCGCGTGCTGCTACTGAAGCCCGTGCGCCTAGAGTCTGTGCTCCACAACAAGAGAAGCCACCACAATGAGAAGCCCACGCACCGCAACAACGAGTAGCCCTCGCTCACTGCAACTAGAGAAAGCCCGGCGCGCAGCAACGAAGACCCAACGCAGCCAAAAATACAAATAATAAATAAATAAATATTTTAAAAAGCTTCTCTCTTTGTACTTTGCTTCTTTTGTATTTTCCCTAGTTCTGACATTTTCCTACAATTCATATAAAAACATATTTTCCATCAACAAAGGTCTTGGTGATAATCCCTTTGTGATGTGTGATGTGAAGGAAATTAAAAAACTACTTATTTCCTGAGCATGAGGAAGGTGTAAAGGGGGGAATCACCTTGGGATTACAGAAGAAAAAAATGATTTGGGGAAAGAGAGAGATGAGATAAAGGAGAAAGGGGAAGAGTGAGTCCTAAGAAAGGAAGGAGAGGAAGAGAAAAGGATGGAAACACCAGACCTAATTTCTGGTCTACCTTCTTGCTTACCTCTTAACCACAGAGGTCCCCAAACACCGATTTTCATCCCCAGGAATGCCAGAATGACACACGGTAAACTGCTTATTCATCCGCACAGGCTGCCTTAGAAGCAAACAAATACTGTTCAAGATCACATATTTATATTCCTTAACCTTGTTCTAGAAGGAGGGGTAAAATTCTGGGTGGAAGCATTTTCTTGGCAAAACACCCCCCAGGGGAAATATGGCCTGAGAGGAACAGAACAGGGTCCTCTAAAGTGTGGGACCCCCTTGCCCAGGTGTGAGGGTGGTCATAGGAATAAACCCCAGGGGTCCTCTAATCCTGCATGACACAAGCCCTGGCACTGACCCAGGCTTTGTCTACATATCTCAAAAGAGGAGGGACTCAGGGTCCCAGGGCCACTCTGTACATGGGCTGCTTTGTTGGCCAGCGAACTGAAATCTGATTCCAACTTCCTGGAATTTTGAAGCCAAAGAGAAACTCTGGCCTTGGGCAAAGACCCTGTGGCTGGAATTTGCACATTTATGCAATTGCCTAGCACAAGTCAGCTATCTGGGAAATGCTAGTAAGTACAACAAGCAAAATTACAAATATGTATACTTTCAAGAGGATGATAAAAAAATGTGGATTGTGTATCTCTGACAGAAGATGCCTTTGAGTCCAAGGGTGTAATTCAATAAATAAGTTATGGACAGCCAAGATGTGGTTGAATCAGCTTCTGCCTTGTTTCACTCTGGCCTTGAACTACGTGTCAGTGTTTCATCATCCTTACAACTAAATCCTCCCTACGGAGCATTAGAGGGAAATGCAGATTGCATTGGAGTTCATGGGGAGATGGGAAGGATTTCAATC
This sequence comes from Globicephala melas, assembly GCF_963455315.2. Classification (NCBI taxonomy): domain Eukaryota; kingdom Metazoa; phylum Chordata; class Mammalia; order Artiodactyla; family Delphinidae; genus Globicephala; species Globicephala melas. Next base: position 13,122,725 of record NC_083317.1, on the reverse strand, counting down.
CCACAAAACAAAAACAGAAATCCCCAGTAGCCAAAGCTCTTCTCCCTTAGGTGTGTCCCTTATTGGGTCCCCTTGACTCCAAGTTTCTTTTCGGGATGCTTTCTCTATCTCCTCTTTTGAGTCAAGTAGGTTCAGCTCTTGCCCTCAACTTGCATACTTCACTGGGCATGAACAACACCTGCAAGTCAGAGTTTCTCAAAGTGCCAGCATCAGTGCTACCTGGGCACAAGGTAGGAATGTAAATTCCAGGTTCCCACCCCAGACTCGCTGAGTCAGAAACATAGCAACCTGCAGTTTAATGAGTTTTCTGGGTAAGTCTAAGGCATACTTCCAGGTTAAATTAACCTCACCTCTGAAAACAGTTCACTCATCTTTGTTATTCAGGCAGCCCCGAAGGGAGGGAAGATGAAAATCCTTCTCTTGATGCTCCCCTCCCCAGCCCCCTGGTTTATCAAACTGTTCTGCCAACAAAAGTATGTGTGTGTGTTGGCGGGGGGAGGGGAATTCTCATTCTAAGCCGAACTGTGACAGACAAATGCACATGTATCGTAAAAAAATTTTTTGAGAGAACATTAGTAAAAGTTTAATTTGCACTCCCCAAAGGTACCCACCCATAGTCTCTTTGTACATCTTTCTAGATTTCTGAGCGCACAAGTAAATATGTGTATACTTTTAAATAAAAACCCACAGAAGTAGTTTGTACTGTTTGCTCATTTCATGTTTTTGAAGTCTTGTCCTTGAAGGATAAGAAATACTCTGAGCTACGGAGGTATCATAAATTATTGACCCCTTCTACCCTTTTCCTTGACATTTGGGGCAGCAGAGTCAGACAAAACGCAGAGGTATGGAGAAATCAATCAGTTGACATTCTTTGGTATTTTCACGTTTGCGGCCTTGCCAAACAGGAAATATTCGAAAAGAATACACAATTCTGATAACCAAGTAACTCTATACGTTTAGGACTACGAAAATTGCGGGGAAGAAAAGGTGAGACCAGGGGCTGAGATGCGTGGACTTTACATACCCTCCGAAACCCAAAACACAAGACAATTAAAAAGTAAAAGCTATCAAAAGCACCCAGCTTGACAGTCCCAACTTTTAAAAAAACAAATGCGACAATATTATGACCAAAGTCAGTTATAACTAACTACATTTCCAGACAAAGGGACTTCAGATCTTCAAGGCGTGCCGCGTATACCTCATTTTCCTTATTTTGTGTACTGCAATCCACGGACTACACCCTTTGGAGGAGAAGGGCTGCTATTTTTCGCCGTTCCAGGTTTCTGGGCGTTTTACGGGCGCCGGGCGGAGGGAGCCGGCAGCGCGAAAGGCAAGGCGCCCCAAGCAGCCCTTTGGCCCCGCCCCCGGTGATTCCCGGCCACTCGCGTCCCGTGGGGAGCGGGCTGAGAACGCGGGCGGCGATTGGTTCCGGGCCAGGGTGGGCGGGGTGCGGCGGCCCGGCATATAAAGGTGCCGCGGCTCGGCGCGGTGCTGCGTCCTCGGTTTGCGTTGGCGTCCTCGGCTGTGTTTCCCGCTTCTTCTCTGGTCTTCGCAGTGGACCGGAGCGCGTCCCCGTGAGTCATGGTGACGAAGGCCGTATGCGTGCTGAAGGGCGACGGCCCGGTGCAGGGTACTATCCACTTCGAACAAAAGGCAAGGACCGGCGGGGGGAGACCGGCGGCGAGGCCGTGCCCGCACACCTGTGCCCGGGAGCGGCCGGCGGGGCCTCGGGCCGACCTCGCCACGCACCCGGCGCGTGGGTCGGCGCCCCCCGGGTCCTCGGCCGTGCGGCGCCCTCAGAGCCGACAGCCGCGCGCGGCCGCGGAGTGCTGAGTCACCGGGCGAGCCCAGCAGCGGCTGTGCGTGGCGAGGCCTGGGCGGGAGTGTAGGGAGGGAACACCCGGCCGGCCCGGTGGGTGCCGACCACCGCGAGTTTCGGAAGGAGAGAAAGCGTGAGAGGAAAGCCGGTTGCCCTGGCGCCTCCTCGGCGTCCGTAGGCCCGGGCGGAGACCTGAGGTGCTTGAGGACGCTGTGGCCCTTCTTGCGGGCTCAGATTCTGGGTCCTGAGATACCGCGGATGCTGAGTTGCGCAGTCCGAGGCCTGGCCGGTCCTTGAGACCCGGGGGTGGCGGATGCGGCTGGGCCGTTTGGGTTTCGTAGCATCCGTATCCGTTTGGGACTTTCCACCTTGAACTCTCTAGTTCAGGTGGTCTGCAGACTGCGGCCCGCGGGCCTAATCTGTCCCGAGGCGGTGTTTGTACAGCTCTCGAGCCGAGTGGCTTTTATATATTTATGGTTTTATATGTTTGTGTTTAAAGGGTCGTGAAAACAAGAGTAGGTGACAGTGATCCTTTACAGAAAAGTTTGCTGACCCCTGCTCTAGGTCAGGGTCATCCTCTAAGGGCAAAGAGGACGGCCCTGGTCAGAGCTCCAAAAGCCAGAGATCTAACAGCCTCCATGGTTGGGGGTTTTCCAGAGGAGCGATTTTTAACTCTGGGTGCACAGCAGACTCATTTGGGGAGCTTTTAAAATACAGATAGCAGGGCTCAACTCCGGATCAATTACATGAAAACCTGATGGGGTGCAGTCTGAGTGTTGCTCTTTTTAAAGCTTCCAAAGTGGTTCTTAACAGTGCACGGAGGATTGAGAATTCCTGTTGGTAGAGGGTAGTGGATGAGGTTTGGAAGTCCAATGTTAGGACACCTAGAGTATTTCCATTGCATGGAATTGTCACTTCTGTTCTTGGAGCATTCGTTTAAACAAATTCCCTGTAAAGTGACTTTGAAATTTCTCTACCCGTGGGCCTGTTAACTGAGATGCAGGTGGATAAACCCGTGAACAAATCTTGTAAAGTGTACAGACATACTCATTGATGACACTGCAAAACACAGGTGTTGTGAGGAAGGTGCTTGTGATAAGCCTGTCCCCCCAGATCTTAGTGAGGTTACCAGTGGGTGGAAGATTGTTTATGTTGGCTTGTTAATCATGAGGGAATATGAATGAGATTTAGTCGTTAAAGTGGTTTATGGAAATGTGAGAGGACATGCAAAGTAATCTAGGTAAGTGTCCCCCATCTGTGAGATTTAAACGAGAGAGCTTATATTTGAGCTTAATTTTTTTCCTTTAGGTGGTTTCCAAATTTTCTAGAAAAGGCTCTTTGATATTTGACTGAATTTTGCTGTTTTCATTTGCAAGACTTTGTTTTGTCCATCCTCTCTCTCTCCACTAGAGAACCTAAGAAGTCTCTGAGGGATTCTTGCCCTGTGGCCATTGAGAAAACGGCTCGTGGTGTTGCATTCAGAAGTTAAACTGGTTTTTCCACCTTCCCTGAGCAGCTTCTATGGCCCCTCCTTTAAGTTCCGGCATCATTTTGGTGGTGCTCTTTGTACCTGATAAAGACCCTTGGATATGCAGATGTATTAAATTGACAATAAACTGTATTTCTTGGCCTATTGAGTGTTTAAAAGTTTGGATTAGTTTCCAGTTTTCAAAAATCGGAAATTTTCACCTATTAAGTCCAAATTCTTAGCTTCTCTTGAAAAATCTGGAGATCTGCCCATACTGAGCCTTCATTAGCCCAGGGCAACGCTGTGCTGGACCAGTTTACATTCCTCCTGCTTCCCTGACCTGTTTTACTCATTTGAGACAATAGCCTGGTCCCTGCAGGGTTGTACCCAGGCAGCTTACTGTTGAACTTCTTGTGCTCTATGCATTACCAATTAAGTGGAGGCTTGGAAGAACCTGCCATGTTTGTCTGTCTGTGCTCTTGATAACATGGCGTGTTTGGGGGAATTACTTTCACATTTGGGGTTCTCCAAAATTAAAGGTTGTACGTAGAAGAATCATAGTGTATCTATTCTCAAAAAGAAACACAAGAGGCAGCAGTTGCCAGGCTACTTCCGTTGAGCAGTGGTATCTAGCCAGTGGAAAGTACGATCTTCAAGGCTAACACCTCTTGTAACTGTTGGCCCTGGCTTTTTAAAAAACAAAGACACCGTCGTGTATTACTATATGGTGTGGATGCTGTGTCTATTTTATTTTACTTCCTAAGATCTCTTTGTAGCTGTAGAAGTAACTTCTTTGATTTCTATATGTAGCATGCGGTACCATTATCCATCAACATTGCCTGAATTGCAGTGTGTTTTTTTTTCACCTGTTTTAGTGTTTCATTGTCCTTTCTTTTTGGTCTCTGTAGTGGAAAGGTTATGTAGGTTTCAATGCCTAAAAAGACTTGAGAAAGCAGTACTTCTGTTTGGACTAGGATCAGTCCCCCAGGTGCAGTGAGGTAGGATATTTTCTGGCTGTAAATCAAAGATATCCACGCCGGAAACGGGTCAACACCCCTCTGGTGGAGAGTGGAGAACAGGGATCCTAGGGTAGCAAGTTGGATATTGTTTTTCTTTTTAAGGCAGATTTGTATGATTGCTAACATAGAAGAGTGCATGAAGAAAGTAGGGTGCTAAAAAGTGTATGATGTGCTAACATTTGGGTTCAAAAGTTTGATTTGTACACATACACTCACTATGCGCAAGTACGACCTATTCGAAATATTTACATAATAAACAAGAACTTATTCATATTACGTATGAATAGAGTAGCTTAGCAGCTTGCTGGAGGTTCACTGCTCCCGGCGGACCTGGGATTTGGACACAGATTTTTCGACTCCTGAGTCCATGTTCTTTTCACTTTCCTGTCAGTGGTAAAGATAATTCAACTGTTTTCTTTGTTCAGAAGCATTTGCTGTCTCAAACTTCTTGCACTTTTCTTTGAATAAAGGAAGATGGGACGGTCGTGGTATCGGGATCCATTACAGGATTGACTGAAGGCGATCATGGATTCCATGTCCATCAATTTGGAGATAATACACAAGGTGGGTGCTGTGCTGGTTTAGTGACTGACAGTTATTTCACCTAGTAAGATACACCGAGTAGAGTTACCCCCAAACATTAAAAACTTGTGACAGTTTTTTTAAAAGTCAAGTTAATATGACTACTAAAGTCGATCTCAGGGATAAAAATGGCTTTTGACTCTTCCGTGTGGAATGGAAGGAGAAGGAGTTGATGTTTTGTGATTATGGGTTGATTATGTAAGAGTCTCAGGTGTGTTTTAAGTAAAAACGCAGCTTCTTTCTGACCTTCCCCTTTACTCCCAGGTGTTGGTGAGCTGAGGCTTGAGGGCGGGTGTGGCAAGCAGGGTGCATTTATCTGCATAACCCTGCGAGGTAGCTCTGCGCTTCTAGCCTAAGGGCCTTAGCGGGGGCGGGGGGGGGGGGGCAAGGTACAAACTGATGAGGGGGTGTAAACTCTTCACACTTTGGATTGTGCTTCCATTTTCTCAAGTTGGGTTTAGAAGCAAGTCAACAAAAGCTTATGGGTTAAATTGCCATATTTGAGTAAACTTAGTGTTTAGACTTTTTATGGTGAGAACTTAATTCATTGTGCTGGAACGTGTGTGTGTATTGGAGTATAATTGCTTTACAATGTTGTGTTGGTTTCTGCTGTACAGTGAAGTGAATCAGGTATATGTATACACATATCCCTTCTGTCTTAGAACTTGTTTTTAATGTTCCATAATTTGGTTTCTGTAAATAGTGATTTAATGATCAGATTTGATCCATTTCAACAATTATAAAAGGTCCTGGGACTTCCCTGGTGGTCCAGTGGGTAAGACTCCACGCTCCCAATGCAGGGGGCCCGGGTTGGATCCCTGGTTGGGGAACTAGATCCCGCATGCATGCTGCAACTAAGAGTCTGCATGCCACAACGAAGACCTGGTGCAGCCAAAATAAATTATTAATTAAAAAAAACCTCCTCACGTCGTTTTTTTTTTTTTTTTTTTTTTGGTTTTACTGCTTCTGCTTTGGGAGGTGATTGCTCTGTGGCTTTGACTTACTGTGCTACTTCCTGTAACCTGCATGTCTTCTCCCTGGGTAGAGGATGGATAAAAGCTGTAAACAGGGGAAACTTTCTGTCAGCTGTTGAATGAAGAACCATGTCATGAAAGAGCCTCCTGCATTGTCGTGGTTGTGTTCTATGTGAACGCTGTTCCCTGGTGCACTGGAGTGCCATTTTTACAGAGTACAGTCTGAATGCCCCAGAGTTGTGCCGGGCAGCAGCCCTTGGATTAAGGTGCCGTTTTATATTCTGCACGCAAAGTAAAGGCCATAAACAGGAGAGCTGCCTGGTAGTATGTTGCTGGGGAGATAAGTTTTTTGTAGTTGAGGTGTGGTGTTGTCTAATGAAGTAGGATCATAATCATGGGATTTTAACAGAAGAACTATTGAAGATCGAGTCTTGGCCTTCTCATTTTACAGGGCAGTGAAGAAACCAGAGACCAGAGAAGGGTATTAATTTAACTTCACCAGTGTTACACAGTAGTTAGAATGTCTTTACTCCCTGCCTGTTTAATGTGTTGCTTTCTGTTTTTATTAGCCTAGAAGTCACAGTGTGGGTCAGTACTTTCTCCATTTGAGGTTTTTAGCAATGACCAGTTTCTTTTGAGAACTTACTTTGGAATTTTGATTCATAATTTAGCACTTTTTTTTTTTCGTAAACAGGCTGTACCAGTGCAGGTCCTCACTTTAACCCTCTATCCAAAAAACACGGTGGGCCAGAGGATGAAGAGAGGTGAGTGACCTTAACTCTTTTTGAAATAATAGCGACAGCTTTGAGGGGGCAGTATGGGTATATGACCTGCAGATTGCATGCTAAGATAATTGCACCTCTGCTCTTGAGTTTGTTGCCCCCATGTAACCCCTTGCCCCCAAGTGCTGGAATGGCTTACCCCTTGGGCTAAGGAATTAAATAGGGACACTTAAAACGATTTGGTTTTGTAGCATTTATTGAATATAGAGCTCATACAAGTGTCAAAGGGATCTAATACAGGAAATGTCATGAATAACAGTACTGTCAACCACTAGCAAAATAAACCATTGTGAAACACTGGAAGGTTTGTAGGTAAAAATTTGATATTGAAAATTCAGTGAGACTCCCATTTGTGTTTGTTTTCTGAGAGCCTTTCAGGAAAATATTAAATTTAAGGACAAGGATTAATTTATTTTTATATCAGAGGCCTAGGGGCATAGCTCTGCCATGCCAGGAAGTAACAGGCGTAACTCAGTAACTTAAGAGTTTACCCTTTGGTCCTTTACCTGTGAAATTAGAGGTGCACCCCATCCTACCACTCTTCCCAGAGCATTGCTTTATAGACTTGAAGCCTGTGTTTGAAGAGCTGTGTGTCTAGAACATCTAGTTACTTGTTTTTAAACTTACATGTTTTTCAGGGTTTTGTCAGTCTGGAAAAGTGGGTTCCATTTGATACAGACTATATCCACCTCTTAGCCCACCCTTACATATCTGACTCAGTCCATTTTTAATTTAGCTCATGAAGTAAAGTTAAATAGAAACCAGTCCTGATCCCTCTAACGCTTTTTCAACGTTAGGCATGTTGGAGACCTGGGCAATGTGAAGGCTGACCAGAATGGTGTGGCCGAAGTGTGTATTGAAGATTCCGTAATCTCACTCTGTGGAGACCATTCCATCATTGGCCGCACAATGGTGGTAAGTGTTCATATAATAAGAATATGCATAAAATTACTTCTAACACATGGTCACATATGTTTTCATGATTTCATGATTATTAGTCCTGGTTTCTAAGGATCCATATAAATTGTACTTTTAGTTCAGATTAGGAAAAGCAATTATTTTATTGGATGATTACAGTGAAGAATAATTAATGATCTAGGTCAGTTAAGAACACTGTTTTGCTAAGATGCGGTAATAAAGTAGATTACATTAGATCGTATTAATTAGATCTGTGTTACAGAAACAGGAGTGGTCTTCATCTAGTTTTTAAATGGCCAGACTTTCTTGCCACTACTGGGTTTTCCCCTTGTAGTTAACCAGAGCGTCTTAAGTCTGAAATCGGATGGACCTCAGTACTAATACTCATTCATGTCTGCAGGTTATCACCACTTATTTAATACGTGGGAAGCAGTTGCCCCAAGTTACGTAGAGCTGCGTCTGGTTCATACAGAACACCACCTAGGATAGGCTCCCTTTTGCCTGCCCCAGAGGACAGTTAACATTCAGGAGACACCTCCTTTCAGTTGACCCTTTTATTCTTAGAATTTTCTTCACCTGTAGTTGTGAAGCAGAAAAATCACGTATCAGTGTTTGATGAGCAAAATTTAAAATACTACTGCTCGAATACGTCAAGATATTTTTAGGATTACCTCTTGTTTATGGGTCCGTAATTAGGCATGATTTTGATGTTCTTTTTTGTTGTTTACTTTTTTTCCCCCCAAAGCAATTTATACAATAAAAGAATGACTACTGTAACTGAGATTACTAGAATTTCTCATGTTGGATTCAGCATGTGGCAGCCGTGTAACCTAATTGTGTGGGTTTTTTGTATTTCATTTAGAGATAGCACTGCTTACCTAGTGTTTGAGGGTAACTATTTCTTTGCTTTATCAAGAAAAAGCTTTGAGGAGTAGTTTCTACTTTTTTACTATTAGATTACATATTAGTATACTTTCCTCCTAGTAAAATTATTTTAACATGTTATTTTCTAGTATTAAATGGTTCTTAAAAGTCTTTTGGGTATTGTTGAGAAGATACGGTAATTGCTTGATAGCCCTAAGTTAATGTGTTCTTAAAATTTTTTAAAGGTCCATGAAAAACCAGATGACTTGGGCAGAGGTGGAAATGAAGAAAGTACAAAGACAGGAAACGCTGGAAGTCGTTTGGCCTGTGGTGTAATTGGGATCGCCCAATAAACATTCCCTAGGAGGTGGTCTTGAGTCCTAGTAACGCATATGTTATCTTGCTAGTTGTAGAAATTTAGAGAAACATTAAACACCGTAACCTTAAAAGTGTATTTTGTGTGACTTTTAATTGCTTTAAGTACCTGTAATAAGAACTGATTCATGATCACTTGAAGATTTGTATAATTTTATAAGACTCATACTCAAAGTGTCTTGTTTCAGTGGTCTCTGTATTTTGCCAAACTTAGTCACATATGGATATTATTTGTCTGAATTTCTTCAGTTCTCAAGCCTGCAATAAACATTCTCTGTGGCACTACTGTATTTTGAGCCTATTAAAGTATCTAAGTTGAAATTCTAAATTAGCTCTGATACTCATACACAGAGCTTGAATGGAACAGATTTAGTAATATGTTGACGGGTATTAACTTCCATAGAGCTCTTTTTTGAAAGTGTTTGTTCTAAATGAGATCAGAATGTTTAAAATGTTAGCAACTGGTACATTTAGCTAAGACTAAGCTGAACTTTAATCTCAGACAAATAGGCTATCCTTTGTTAGCTTTAGGGAAATTAAAGTGGTACCTTTATTTTAAAAAGTAGATGTTACAGTTTAAGAGAGCCCTTTGATAACTTTCAGTGAAATTGTGAATGGCAAGTTAGTTAGAGCTTCAGGTAGCTGAGAAGACTTACCTACCTGTCAAATAGCACATACTGCATTTTTGTAGAACTGTGAACGTTTAGTTTATAATAAAAGTAGAGGTTGGCACAATCTGCTTTCAGATAAGCTCCTTAAAGAAATACATTATGCCACTGTAAGGTGGAAGCAAAGAAATGTTTGATTGTGGGTTCTGTTTGTTTAAATACAAGAACTGACACACCCAGTTAGTGAATTCAAGTCTGTTTCTCTTAATGGAAATATGTACCTGTAAGAGAATGCTTTTAAGTGTTAATCTAACTCAGGTTTGACGGTGGGTTATAATATTACTTCTGATAGGGAAGCCAGATAAGCAACAGTTTTGGTTGGTCGTAAATTATATGATGGACTTTATCAAGCGAAGGTCACTTAGGAGAGGAAAAGCTAATTTAGAGTAAGAATTTGTAGTCTGTGTGTGTTTTCAAAGTTTTAAATTGGTGATAACAGTATGCTCACAATAATGGTTACAACTACCATCAGGTAGGGAATTTAAAAACAAACACTAACAAACAGATTTCATAATGTACAGTTTTGTTACATAAATGGGATAAGACTCAAATACAGGACTTGCTTGTGTCCTTTAAAGCCTCAAGTGTAATTACTACCACTTGGTACTTTCGGGGTTTTGTCACGTGCAAATAGGGTGACCCTTAATACTTTCAATTGGAAATACAGGGCTGCGAGTCCTTGAAATCTGAACACTAATCAGTCAGGTGTATTTTTATTTCCAAAAGCAGTTTCAGCTGGGACTTTTAAACTTCTCAGTGGGCCAACATAAAACAAACAGGATAAATTTTATAACTCAAATCTGCATATATGAAACCGGATTTTCTCTTACTTTCCAAAGGCAGGGACTCAAGAACACTGCCCTAGATAAATACATTTTCCCCCCATCAAAACAAACAAAGGTCTTGCTGCAGAAAACTCAAAACCAAAGTAATAAAGCAGCTTCTCGCCTGGGTATGAGGGTAAAGAAAAAAGTTATCTTACGCACACTGAAACAATGACAGTTTAAAAATGTGATTTAAGAAGAAAAAAGCTTCAAGGCCGAAAGTACTAGGATTATGTTAACGGTCTTTTCCTTGGCACTAGGTAAGCAGCTTTATGTAACTGCTTTTCTTTACTATTTCAGGTATAGGTTTGATTTGGCTTTGGATGTGTTCATGTAATAGCTCTTGGATAACCTACGACTATTTTTCCTAGTTAACCCAACAATTTTAAGGAAAAGAGAGAAAGTACTTTGTAAGTGGCAAAAAGTTCAGTTTACCTCTGCCCAGCAGGGGACTTTAAAAAATGGTAAAGAAAGGCAACAGGCGAGGCTTGTAGAAACAATAGGTTGCATTTAAGTCCTTAAACAGGTAAGACCATAAGCTCTTAGGTTGCAAATACTAACCTTGATTTCTTTCACCCTTTTGAAAAATTTCATGGGATGGTTAAGAAAAACACCCAACCTTCTTTCTAAATAAGTAATACCCAGGCAATCAGATAATTTATAGTACAACGGGTAATGTTGGGGTCCAGTTTTTCCCCCAGCGAAAAAATTTTTTTACAATTAATTATTTAGGGCAACATTTACCACAAAGTCAATGGCAAAAAAAGAAGACCTTGACTGAATTCCAAAACAAGCTTTTCAGTTAACATTAAAACCACTAACCTTTGCCTTATGATTGAAATGCTAAAAATAAAAAATATTACAAATGAAGTGTTTGAGACTAACTACATAAAGATGTCTATTTCCATCAAATATACAAGTCTAATTTAGACTCCAACACAGTATTAACAGCTCAAACTTTGATGGTGAACAATCCTTTTCCACCTTAATGCAGTGTAGGAAGAATAGCACACATTAAAGTTTGTTACGAAAATAGAGTTTATTAAAAACATCCCTATTGTTTTTGAGGAGCTTTCACCGTTACCTTGTCTTAAATTAAAAAAAAAAAATAGAGAGCACTTCTAATTACGATTTGTAAACTTTTTAAAGTCAAAACTTTTAAAAAGTTACAGCAAAAAGGGTAATATTTATTCATATTTTCAGTATTTTTTGTTATTTTGTGGCTATTTTTAAATAGAAGGGAAGCAATCAAATTGCTTACAATTCCCCACCAACTACTGCGGGGCTGTGATATAGCAGGAGCAAGTATAATACAGCATCTGTACACTTCAAGCTCTACACTCCAGGAAGTGTCACTGTCACATGTGGACAAATTCCAGTCTCTAACGAGGAGCCTCGGCTGCTGAGCCAGAATCCTTTTCAGGTTCAACGGATGAGGTAGCCTCAGCAGGTAACTCTTCAGAAGGTTTTACAACTGCAGACTCAGACTCCCCCTTATCAAGTTCTGAAACAGTGTCTACATTTCCCACTTGGCTAATGGGAGGTTCAACGGTTTTGTTACCGCCTGCCCTGTCTGTCACCTCAGGCTTCTCCTTGCCTCGGTTTTCCTCCTTCTCTCTACGAGACTCTCTATCTCTAGAATCTCTCTCTCTGTCTCGATGCCCACTAGAGCGTCTATTCCTCTCTTCCAAGTCTCTGTGCCTGTCCCGGTCAGGGCTCCTTCTTCCCCACTCTCTCCTTTCACGATTACTATTCTCTCTATCATCATTACGGTTCCCATACCGTTCCCGGTCATTTTCCACCCTATTTCCAAAAGATCTTCTTCCAAACCTTTCTTGGTCTCTACCTGAAGTGAACTGCTGCCTGTTATCGTTTCTAAACGGCTGTGGCTGCGTCGGCGCCGGCTGCGGTGGCTGCGTCGGCGGCTGTTGCTGCGCCTGCGGTGCCGGCGGCGGCTGCTGCTGCTGCTGCTGCGGCTGCCTTCCATCTCTGTCCTCGGGACCCCCTGGGCCTGGCCCTGGGCCCCCGAGCCCTGGCACTCCACCAGGCCGGACAAAGGGGCCGTGGGGAGGAAAGGGACCTTTCATTCCATGAGGCGGAGGCATCCCGAAGCCCCCGGGGCCTGGTGGCGGACCTCTATGCATCATATGCGGAGGCATGGGGCGAGGCGGCATCAGAGGAAAGCGTGGCAGGTGAGGTGGAGGCATTCCTGGCGGGCGCTGGAGTGGGATCAGGCCAGGTCGGGCACCAAGAAGACCAGTGGATGGGGCTTGGAGCCCAATTACTCCTTGAGTACCTGCAAGGCAATAAAAATTAAAGTGTAAATAAAATAACATAGAAGACAGCATATTCTATTTCCAATTATTTCCTGTGGGGCTTGAAGCAAAATGAAATTCAACCCCAAATTCAAATTTCATACTGTCTGCCTGTCTACCTAGCAGAAAAATGTGACAGCCCAGTAACAAGGCAGGGCAAGCAGTCCTGGAGACACATACTATGTATACACGTCTACCTAATATAGATACAGGTCAAAATAAGCTGCAAAAAGAAATCGTAATATACCAAATTTTGGAAAGAGTACGTCAGAATCTCCTTCTATAGCCTTGACTAGTAGCTGTTTACCACTCAAAATACTTGAGAAACACATGTGCGCTGAGATAAAAGAAATAATGAGATAAAGAACTGAACTATTTGACCCAACTGAAGGTTATTTCAGGTGTACTCTTAGAAGAAAACTTCTTACTCTAAGTCTTAATTTGACTTTTTACTAGGAAAAAATGGGATCAATGACCCAGAAAATCCAGTGAAGAGGGAGGTTTCTTTGATTCTGTCATTAAAATGCTTTGTGCAGTTATTATGCAGTAAGCATTACTTTAATGTTTATAAAATAAAGATCCATGCACAAACATAGTTTATTTTTACAAGTCCCTCTTCAAACCACAGCATAACGTGTAAACTGCTATGCCGAAATGACTGCTGAACAATGCTGCGTGCCCAGCCAGTCACCTTCTATTCACTTTCCCAAAGGTGGCAAAACTGATAAAGTTAGTGCTGCTGCTGAAAGTGACAATGCCTTTATTTCCCATTTACAGGAGTGTGCTTATGCTTTAAGAATCAAATTCAACCCATCATTTATAATACCATGGAAAAGGACGATCTGTTGTGGTTCACAACTTAAGTAACAGGTATCGTGGTCTCTCTCAATTTATTTCTCTGCAAATATAAACATCACAAGGCAAATACTATGACCAACAAGAGTTATTCTAATAAAGGAAAATGTTCCAGATATTGTCAGAATGTGCCATTTACCCATGTACTGCAGAAATGCCTTTGAGCAAGTTGTGCGTTATGACCATCAACTGGCAATGGTGAGAAAAATGCTTGCGTGACACTGACAGAAAAACCACCAGAGAGCAAACCCAATACTTCACCTTTTTGTCCCCAGCATCATATTATTTTATGTTTACGGTTTCAATCACTTCCACTCACTTTAGCAAACATTTAACAAGTCCTATTTGCTCCTAGATTTTCTGTATAAACAATTAATACTAATATGATAGACAAGAATTTCTACTTCAGTTTTTGTTCCTCAGGACATATGGTCCAATACTATTCTGTCAGACTTAGGCACCAAACAGAGTAGACTGGAAAATGTTATGTGCATCAGTTTATAACTCTTAACATGAAGACTCACCGCCTTGGTATTTACTTAAACAGAGTACCTTCTTTTAAATGCTTAAAGAGAAATACATTCAGTGAAAAGGATCTCACATAGGAGCAACCTTGGACACATGCCTCAGAAATGGGGATAATAATACCTGCCTGTTGTTGAGATTAAATGGGATAAAGTACATAAGCATGAGCTCAGAGCTTGGCACACAGTTAAGTGCTGAAATTATTATTCTACACATCTATTTTGACAGACGATAAGTATCCTAACACTAAATATTTCACTTTGCAAAAACACATTTTTCTTTTCTGATCATTGAGATCTTACTGGCCTCTCCTGGTCCCCCAATATCCACCAAGCACTTTGGTAACTGGGAAAAAATTATGCTTCCATATGTCAGGCCTAAAGTTGAGAAATGCTAATTACCATAGTGAAAAGCCAGAAATGATGAATTGGATGAACAAGGCCAAGACCCCATAGACTCTTTACACTCTCCTCAGGAAATCCCAGACAATGAATATATTACAGAGCTTATACTATTATCTCAGACTGATATAAAATTCATGGCAAACTAACATTCTTCATATCATTTAGTGAACATATATTGAGTACATACCATACAAGGGACAACAAGACACCTAAGATATGTCCTTGCTCCCACCTTTTAAAGAAATCGTAGAGCCGCAACATTTGTGGACTTTAACTTAAAACAAGCAACATAAAATGTGCACCCATGTACAGCCTCCTTCAATAGTCATCATATAGAGAAGCACACTTCAACAAATTGAACTTTACTTTCCCACCAGCTTTACTCAAGGATGAAACCGGTAAATGTTTACTCTGTTAAAGACTTGTTGTGGCACATTCCAGTACCTAACGATATGCTCAAGGGGCCAATAGCAAGTTTTAAATAACACTAGAAAAATGAGGAAGGGGTTCAAAGCATCTTATTGTAACAGAAGAATTAAGTTCAGATGAACCTTTAAGAGGAAACAGACCTTTGCAGGACAATGGGAAGGTCCTATTCCTGATTTCCCCATAATGATGGCTTCCTCAGCTACCAATCTGACAGCTTGCCAAAGGAAGCAAGGCCAACCTCAATCTTGTACAGAAGAGAGCAAATGGGCAATGATTCTTTGTAAAATATAAACCGATCTCTAGCAACACATCTCTAAGTTTTTTATAACATGCATTTGAGGGTACATACAGGTTCATTTAACAGGGTTAACTTTTACAGTACCCATATATTTAAAACTCCTACAAAGCACATTTTTTATAAAGAGAAAAACATAGCCTAATTCATCTATTCCATATATGTGGATATTTGTATTTGGGATTTACTTAAAATATTATTCAAATTCTTTCCCTCTTTTGTAAATAAGCTGATTTCCTTTTAACCCTTTACAGACCAACAAAGTTTACAGATTCCCCCAATAGAATTCCCACAGCTCCAAATGTTGGCCTTCAGGGCACAGAAGTGGTGGAATTAGATATTTTTTTCTCTTCTGTTGTTCTGCAGTGAACAAAAAAGTACTGCTTTTATAATAACAGTTATATTTAATTAAAAAATATATCAGGTGGCATAAGCCCTTGGTAGGCATAAGAGCTGAATTTCATTTTTATTTTTATTAGGAAAGCTGTCATGATGCATATACCAATGGAATACACAGTGAGTTACCCAAGTCTAAAGGACATTCAAAGCAATTATTCATTTTGTTTGGAAGTATGACGTGAAATACCTGACAAGTTTTCTAGAGTTAAAAACTTTATTTATTCATACATATGTTGAACATCTAAGCTTTACATTATTAACATATTTAATGTGCTGGGGATATAAAGATTAAAAAAAGTAATAATCTTTTCCTTCAAACAGCACATAACCTAGTAGAAACAGACAAATGTCAATTGCTGTCAATAGGAGACGGCACACACTATTATGGTGACAAAGGTGGAACTGACAAAGTCAGTGTGTGTGAATCTGAGCGGGAGTCCCAGGGGAATGTCTGAATTGGGTCCCAAAGGAAAGGAAGAACATTCAAGGCCAATTTAAGGAAGGACATTACTGGTTAAAGAGAACAGCGGCTTCTGGAAAGGCCTATTATATTATTAGCAAAGTGAAGCAGTAAAGTGTGTTGTTCTGAGAATTGCAACAGAATGTCTTTTGATGAGAATCAAGGAGAGAAAAGATGAGGTTTATTATTGAAGCAGCAAGAAAGAATCTGTATGAATACAGATTGCTATCAATTAAAAAAGAAACAAATGAGGTTTGTGAGGCTGAACAGTTAGGCCGGGGCAATCCAGGTCTTATATGCCATGGAAAGGAACCTGGACTCT